>NC_141553.1:52670000-52832500 GCF_021556685.1 Rattus norvegicus | reverse complement strand
TCTGGGCAACTGCAGTGCCTTCTCATATAATACATGGAATTCCAAATCTCACCCTTCAGTCCAACAAGGCAAGAACATAGCAGCTCACTGCTCGGAGGTGTCAGCTGCCAATTTCCTCTATCCTGACGTCTGGAACACAGGCAATATCCAAAAAAAAAAAAAAAAAAAAAAAAAAAAGAGCAAAAACCGCTATGAGCATGCGTGAAGTCCGTGAGAATATGTGTGTGTGTGTGTGTGTGTGTGTGTGTGTGTGTGTATGTCAAACGCTTGCTGCCTGCATGCTTTTGAGGTGGGCGTTGCCCATCATGCTTCCTTGATTTGCCTTTTCCCCCCTTTTTTTCTAAAGTAAATTCTGACAAAAAAAAATGTTTCTAGCCTCCCAGAAAGCTAATAAGATACATCAGCATGGTGTGCCCTGTGGTCAGCCATACCTGAGCAAGGATCTTACCAAAGCGAAATATTATAACGCGTTTCCATTCTGCTGACCTCGGGTATCTGGAAGCACTTGCTGTGATTGACTGCCAACCTGAGACACACGACTGTATTTTTAAGGGTTTTCATATTTGGGGGTGTAAAACAGAGCAGATGTTGTGTGCCTTCAAAGAGACAAATTTTAGTTATTGGCAACGATGACTTCTCGGGAGCACTGAAGCCCTGTGAGACCAAACACAGAAAGCAGAACCCACATGATATTTATTGGGCGTTTCCTGTCAGGTGGGCACTGAGCTCAGGACTGATGTTTTATTTTTTGTAGCTCTTGGAACTGCATCTTGAGTCTGCTACGGTCAGCTCCTGGGTTTAAGCACTGAACCCCGGAAGCATAAACAGGGGATAACTCACTGGGAAAAAGCACTTAGATCTTCTATCCTAGAACTTGTTTCCTTACAAACTTCATGGCTATGGTGAGCTTCCTATCTGCACAGAGGCTTCAGAATAAGCAATTCTCAAGACGAACGTAGAACCGTGTTTCTTTATTATACTTTTGTCCCAAGCACATTAATGAGGGTTGATATACACAAACTGCAAAGTAGCCCAAAAATGGCATGGTTGAAGATAAAATCTAGTCTTTTCATATTGTGACATCCCATTTTATAATCTCTAGGGAAACTGTAGTAAGGGATGCTGGACCACAATCATTGATGCTATAAAATAAAGAGTAAGTCTCTTACCCAGCAAAGCAAGATTAGGACCTTGACGTCCTAACTCAGTAGTTAATCTTAGCCAAAGATGTGCAAAGGAAAATGGTAGGGAAGACCTTCACTACCTCTTTTTTTAAGACTGCTTTCCCTGGAAAGGAATGCCGTGCAACGGGGTGACATTGTGTTCCGTTCCAATTTAATTTTCTATCCCTTCATAATTAATTAAAAGATATGAAATTGAATTATTTGGCCCAAAAGACGGAGCCACTGATCCTGTTTAATGCCATACCCATCCTCTGTTCAGTAAAATATCTCCTGTCCTTTCGTCCTTCACGAACCCGAGAGCCCTGTGTGATGCGGAACCACAGAGGCTCCTTCACAGACTCTGGCCTTACTCACCGTCTTCCCCAGAGCTGCTCCAGCTCATCCCACTCGCATAGTACAACATTTCCAACGGCCTCGTCCGGATTTTGAAAATATCCGTCTAAATTTGCGAGACACATAGTCGTTTTCAACTATGGAGAAACATCGGTGAACCAAGAAAAGCCATTTTGTGTGGGTGCCACGTGTCACGGAGTACCAGATGGGCTGCTGGAATATTAGGGAAGAAGAAGTGAGAATGGGTAACACACTACCCAGATCCAAAACTCCAATAGAAGGATCTGTCCTGGAAGATTGTTTTTGTTATTATTATAAAATGCTCAGCTGCAAGAAAGATTCCTCTCCTCTGAAGCTAAAATACCTCGGTTTCGGAACAGCGGTAATTAACAAGCAAATCACCTGTTGGGGCGTAATTAAGCATGCAGAACAAGGCAATATGGCAGTCAAATTCATCCTGGCTATTTGGGATTAAATAAACGCTAACATTGGTGTGGCGTACGGTTTTATATTTGACTTTCATTTACAAGGCATCTCAGAGATGACGGGGAGGGGCCCGTGTGTCAGAGAAATTCGTATTTTAATAGATGATCACGATACTATTTAAGGCTAATTTTCTAAGCCTCAGATTTAATCTCAGCGTTTTTAAGAAAATTATAATGACCGATGAAATCTCAAGACCATAAAGTCCTCTGCAGTTCTGCGTATAGGACCCTGTCTTACAGCGCCACCTAGTGGTTGCTTTGACCCAGACTCTGAAAGAAGCTGTCTTTAAAAATGCGTTCTCCTAAGAAATTTGAAATAAAAAGTTAATATTTAGGATATTGTTTGTTCTCGGCTCTTTTTTTTTTGGTGCCTGATTAATATTTAAACTTCCATCTGATGCGATTTTCATCTGAAACATTGGCTTCTGTGAAGCTGGCGATTCTCTCCCAGGTTAAAGAAAATTGACTTCATTAACATAACCAAAGAAAAAGCATGGCTACTTTACAAGAAAAAAAAAATTATTATACAGCCAACATTGCTCAAGAAGAGCCATCTGTAGAGAGATGCCAAATGTCCCTATTTAATAATTCGTGTCACTGCTACATAAGAACTGAGTAGGATATTTTTCAACCGAAAGGAATCATGAGATTGGTTTGAGCGGTTGTTATTATTGGAGAGAATTTTAAAAACAGTCAGCATTGTTTTCTGTCCCCACAACGGGGTTCAGAAACAAGCCTCGAGAGTCTGAGGCACTGAAACTCTGCGGATGAGTTTTACATTCTTTTCTGTCAGGCCTTACGTCGAGATCCCCTCACTTCTCCCAGGAAGGTAATCGCAAGTGGGGAAATTCTACTCTAATCATTTACAGTGTCTGCGGAGGTCTGCAAGATCACAATCTTCAAATTGATTCGAGAAATGTTGACATTTATACCATTCCCCGCTCCCGTTATAATCATTGTCAGCGGCATGAATTTGTGAGGATAGTATTTTATGTTCTTGTCAAAATCTCTGTCGCAGGAACGAGACTGGGAAAGTTTAATGCTTTATGTGCTAGCTGAGAGATGGTAATAATCCCAGCTTCCCTGACCTCCTCCATGTTTCAAAATTTAAAGGCTGGTTAGATCTCCTCACTCCTTCTGCAGGCTCAGCAGCCCAAGGCCACAGATCATCAGCCAATCACAGTGCAGAGAATAAAATGCTACTGTTCGCCCTCCCCGCCCGCCTGCCGACCTGATCACCCCACAGGTAAGGGTTCTGGGCACACACTTAAGATGTAAGACTTTCCCATTGACATTTTAAATGCCATGGAAAACAAGCAGCCAAAGGGAATCCAACCTTTGTGGGGAAACATTAGAACGTTTTAACATCTGATGCTGAAATCAGAGAGTTTTTCCACTCTGCACAAGTCAAGTGGCTCGGTTTTCCCTCTGTTGTTTGTTTGTTGTTTTTAAATGGGCAAATGACTAGATCAGACAAGTCTCAAAAGAGGGTAAGGAGAAATGCTTAACATCACTAATAATTAGGGGGAAATGCAAATCAAAAGCACAAAGAAATGTTATCTCACCCGATTTACCAAGATGAGCTCATTCTGGTGAGGAGAGGGGATTCTCACACAGCACTGACATCACTACAGAGGCAGTAAGGATAGAGAGCAAGCAGTATGGAGGCTCCTCCGGAGGCACGTAGACACGTGCACACCTACACCCACTCTTCACAAGAGCCAAGATTCGGAAACAACAGATGGGTCCATTAACGATTCAACAGACAAGAAAATATGCTACACAAGCATATTGGAATATTATACAGCCATGAAAGGATATAAATGTGATCTGCCATGACACAGGTGGGACTGAAGGACGACCCTGGGTAAATGAACTTGTCTTTGGCTTCCTTCCTAACTCTACCTCATATTCAAGGGCATCCTTTCAATGACATCAAAAAGAAACAAATGTTTATGAGCCAATTAAAAAAATCATCTAAGGAAACCCGGAAAGGGAATAACAATTGAAATGTAAATAAGAAATACCCATCTTAATAAAGATGGAGGGAAAAAATTATCTAAGGAGACAAAAAATCCATCTCTCTAAATTCTTCTGATAAATCAAATAAATCATAATTTAGGAATAATCATATTTTGGCTATATACAGATAATAATGAAGGGGTTCGTTTTGAGGGGTTGGGGTGTGTGTGTGTGTGTGTGTGTGTGTGTGTGTGTGTGTGTGTGTGTGTTACTAAGGACCAAACGCAGGACCTCATGCATGTTAGGCAAGTGCCCTACCACTGAGCCACATCCTGGCCCTAAGCCATTTCTATAGCTTGTTACGGTACTGAGTTAACTTTTCTTACTATTGCCTATTTCTCTTCAACTCTCTGGCTAAAGTAGAAGTGCTGTTATTCCCATTGTATAGCTACTGTTTGCACTGAGAGATTAATTCTTCCATCGTGTGCAAAGAACTGAGAGGAAACTGGAAGCAGGGTGAGGCTTTGAAGGTCTTCCTGTAGCATACTTCAGGATAGCACCACCTTTCCAAACAGCATCGTCAACCGGAGACCAAGTGTTCAAAAGTACCTGAGCCTCTGAGGGACATTTCACACTCAAACCATCTCGCCCGTGCTTTCAGATACAATTAGTATGACTGGAATACAAGTGCACGCTGACTGTGATAGGAATCTAAGTGCTGCGAGTTTCCCTCCCACGCGTCGACGGCATAGAAACAGTGGTAGCGCCTCCCGTTTTCCTTCTTGCGTCTTTCAGTGTGTGATATATTTTAGAAAAACAAAGTACTCACACACCTACAACGCCGATTTCTGTTTCTACCCACGACAGTTGAAATCAGTCTCAGTACTTAGTCGCGCTGCATGATGGTCCCCTGAAATGAGTCTCTGTGCTCAGCAGTCGTATGTAAATGTTGAGGGAGAGGGAGATGCCCATTTAAAGCTCCAGGTGAGTTTAGCTCTACTCATCTAGAGAAGCCCTGGTAAGAGAGAGCCCCGGCAGAAACGCCAAATGGTCGTAAAAAGCATCTATTGAATTCCTGCTCTCCAGGCGACGCTTGCTAAAATGTAGAATTTCATCAGTTCTGAATTGAAAAGATTGATCTGCTTGTCATGTTGAATAGACTCTAAAAGTAGTTGAAGCAACAATTGACCCCAAGCCCCGGTATTTGCAGGTTCTGGGTGCAGGGCTCAAGACAGACTCAGATTTCTGGGATAACTGAAATTGTCTTTGTTGTGGAAAAACAGTGAAGCAGCTTACAGCAGACAGAACCGCTCAAGGGGATTTTCATAATTACGGCTAAGAGAAACGAGATTTACTGGAAGTGGCGTTTATAACAGTGGGGCCGTGTCTCCCTCCACAATTCCTTATGCTTACAAAAAGACATCAAACTCATCTACTTTTCCTAATTTCATTTCCTCCTCCTGAAAAATCAGCCACTAGCCTTAAGCTGTGTTACAAAGGGCAAACCGGTTTCCGTTTATTGACTTAAAATTTCTGTTTCGAACCTTGCTCATCAGGAAGACCTGTGTGTGTGTGTGCGCGCGCGCGCGTGTGCTGGAATGCACATGCTTAGACACTTACGAGGCATAGAGATGGGGTAACAGAACAACAGATAACATTCTTTTGGTTTTTTTTAAGAGAAAGAAGAAACTTTGGAGAATAGCCAAGCATAAAAGTATCATTGTGGGAACAGCCGTGGTCAGGAGTGAATGGCTGACTGTCTTTCATGCAGCTGAGTGTTGCCTACAGAACTTTGTGTGCACAGATGCCGCCATAAATGGTAGAGAGCAAGGGGCAGACGTTGTACCTAGTACGAACCTCTAGACAGCAAGCACAGTGATACAGCTACCTAGTGTAGGGTCTGAATGTTATTGTCCTTTTTCTTCAAGCACAGCAGATCACTACATTTTGACAAGATCACTTAGGGACCAGCACAAGCCCTCCTAAAAGATAGCTACAGCTCCAGTCCCAAGGATGCTTCTCTCCAACTGCGTTCCCTCCACCCTTGTCCTCAGGACCACACGTCGACGCTGACAGAACAACTGGCCGTGTGCTTCCTACTCTCAGTGGCAACTAGTCGACGACTTTCTCGCCATTTATGTTCCAGGACTGGTCTTAGGGACTTTTATGTTTACCTGAGCTAAATGGGGAAACCATTTTCTTCAAAAGAGCACCAGCCACATAAATTCTGCGCACGCAGTCCCTTAACATTCTGCTTAAAGCATGACATAAGCTAAATCGAGTCACGGCCTATTTCGGGGAAACTGAATTTCGCCTTTTGTGTTTAGCACCCATATTTTCTTAAAATAGACAACATTCACCTTAGACGGAGTTCAGTTCACAGGCAGGCACCTCGCTGCCCCTCCACCGCTTTTCTTACGGCGTCATTGAACTCGCTCGGCAACTCCGCCCGTTCCACCACTGAAGGACTCTGCTCCGATCCGTAGTCTTCCTGTTGCCTAGTGAAATAGAAGGAATTAGCATGTACTTTTTATCCTACTGACCCAACAGCCAAGCAGGCTTGACCCTTTCCCCCAATTTTACTAGAACGTTAGAGCAGTGCGCCCACACTGAAGCTGGCTCCCCTTTCTTTATTCCCCTTCATCATCATTCAGCTTCACCGTAAAGATACTTTTCTGACATTTCTGCACCTCTTTTTATACACCTGGAAACGTAGTTTATTGAATTCAAGCAAGCATTTCCATTGTTCAGTCTTAAGGCGACGCCGTTTGCAGTCTCTGCATTACTAAATTATATTTTCCCAGCACCATTTATGCCACGAACGTTCCAATTATTCTTTATAAGAGAAAGAATTAGTCTTCAGCGTTAGCCAACAACAAAAGTAAAAGGGAAAAAAACTATTAAAATAGGAAAGAAAGAAAAGTACTGATATTGTTAAAGATAAAAGGGCAATTTGAGTCATTATCTAGTAATTTGAAGGGAGAACACTGGTATCCAAATATCATCAGACAGGGCAATAAAGCAAGCATTAGTCTTCCAAACTCTTAAGTTTTTTTTTTACCACCTACTTCATTTTTAATAATAGGAAGTAATCTGATAATTTAAAAGCCTAAGTTAAAACCCAACTTTTTTCTGTGTCTAGTGTCTATTTTACCTTAGAGAAAAAAATCTGAATTTCTTGTGGTTTTAGGAAACAACAAAAAAAAATCTGTTTTTAAAAGAATCTTTCTGTGAAGACCAGGAGTGCCTTCTCTTGCTTCCTCTCTGTGTATATTCAATCCACCACTAAGTTCCAGCCGAGAGGTGGAGTTCTGAGAGCCCCGCCAGCCTGCTTCCCACAGTTGTTATGACTGGGTCCCTCTCTACAATCCAACAGGTGGCTCTTTCACTGATGATTCGTGCCACAGGCCTTTGTAGAACTTTAATTAAGATACTAAATGTACTTAATTTAAACAGAAAATGCGTTCTCAGAAAAAAAAATCCCTCAAAGTCCAAGGAATTAAATCAAACAATATCATGTAATGATCCTCTGCCTGTGAAGCAGTTTGGAGAATGGAAGAAGAAGAAGAAGAAGAAGAAGAAGAAGAAGAAGAAGAAGAAGAAGAAGAAGAAGAAGAAGAAGAAGAAGAAGAAGAAGAAGAAGAAGAAGAAGAAGAAGAAGAAGAAGAAGAAGAGGGAAGAAGAAGAAGAAGAAGAAGAAGAAGAAGAAGAAGAAGAAGAAGAAGAAGAAGAAGAAGAAGAGGGAAGAAGAAGAAGAAGAAGAAGAAGAAGAAGAAGAAGAAGAAGAAGAAGAAGAAGAAGAAGAAGAAGAAGAAGAAGAGAGGAAGAAGAAGAAGAAGAAGAAGAAGAAGAAGAAGAAGAAGAAGAAGAAGAAGAAGAAGAAGAAGAAGAGGAAGAAGAAGAAGAAGAAGAAGAAGAAGAAGAAGAAGAAGAAGAAGAAGAAGAAGAAGAAGAAGAAGAGGGAAGAAGAAGAAGAAGAGGGAAGAAGAAGAAGAAGAAGAAGAAGAAGAAGAAGAAGAAGAAGAAGAAGAAGAAGAAGAAGAAGAAGAGAGGAGGAGGAGGAGGAGGAGGAGGAGGAGGAGGAGGAGGAGGAGAAGAAGAAGAAGAAGAAGAAGAAGAAGAAGAAGAAGAAGAAGAAGAAGAAGAGGAGGAGGAAGGAGAAGAGGAAGAGGAGGAGGAGGAGGAGGAAGGCTGTTTTATATTTTCCTCCAGAAGGTTCATGCTCTGTTCGAGGGAATAAGATATAAACATCTTTCAAGTTTGTCTAGTAGTAATTAGAAAGCAAGCAGACTTTTACATTTGTTGGCACAGAAAGATAATTACCATAAAAGAACCGAATAGTGATACAGAAAACCAGTAGTGAAGAAATTCAAGGACTGGAGACAACAAACTGGTGTTTTGGGGTAATTAAGAAAGGTTAATTAGCAATGGGGCTTGATCTGAACCTAGAAATGTAGAAAACCTGAGATTAGTGGAGAAAAATAAAAAGGTTTTAAAAAGACAGAAAGCAGCATGGTAATGTGAAGCCCCCAAATTCCAGTGCTGTAAAACCATCAGATGTGTCTCTGGTATGTAGTGTGTGCATATCCCGGCGTGGTTTATTTCCTCCTTGGTGTGGCCCTTCTATCTGAGAGTTTCTTTCTTTCTTGAGGCCTCAGACTCTTCATCTAACTGAAAAAATAAAGAAGAGAGACTAGCGAAGATACACTCAGTTTTGGCCCGCCTTGGCAAACTCGGCACTCCAAAGTCTGGGCTGTGAGAGAGAACCATGATTTGGATGGGCTTCTCTCCCTCTCTGCCGCACCAAAGGGGAACAGAAAAACGAAGTGGCCATCTTAGGCAAAGTTATCCCAAGTAGAAGGGATGCTTTAAAGGTGCCACTCATTGGCTAAGTTGTGAGGATATGGAAAGATTCTAAGTCGTGGAATAAAACAACCAAATAGACACTGTAAAGTGAGAGCGCACAGTGGTGCTCAGCAGGAGCTTAGAAGAAATACTCTACGGAGAAGAGATCGGGCGGAAGGAATGAAAAACCATGGTAAGAGAGTAAGATACATCCCTGAACATGCAATGAACTTGGTACAAAAGTAGAATGGTAGTAGGGACAAAGGAGATGTTGAACACTCAAGCTTGGGTCTTAACACTCGTAAGGATAATTAGGAGACATTTTAGAGAAAAGATGAAACCAGGATCATATTCAAATGACCCATGAGGTTATAGCTGGAGGTCTCATGAAATAAGGTCAAGAGAAAAGGTGAGGATAAGAGGTTTCATCTTCTGATTCTAACCTCTGTGCAAGTTCACCTGTCCTACTATGGTACCCGTGAACTATTGGCTGACCTGGCACGGCATGACACGACATTCCGTGAGGTGGCAAATCCATCATCTTTGCCCATCAACACAATCAATATCGATCTCTACAACCAAATCAATCTGGCTGCAACTCAAATTGATTCTTCAAAAGACAGAGGAACGGATAGGCCCAGCCAATGGGCATGCATGTCCCATCCTCAACGTGACCCGTTCTTCCTCCGGAGTTATTGGGACGGTGGAAGAAGAAACAAAGATTGCCTCCCCATTAAGTTTTTAATAGTCTTGAACAATCGCATTCACATTACGAGTTTCAACAAGTGCTTGAACAGTTTTGATGAGAAAATTAAGAGCCAAACTGTTTCAATTCCTTTGATAACAAACCAGCATTTTGAGTATCCCCCTTTATACACTGTATTTAATAAGGTTTGTAATATGGGCAACAATGTAACAGGAAGAGGAAAACAGCAGCACGGTCACCATCACCGTCACCGTGGGCACTACTTAAACCCTGCTCCAGCCCTCTTTGAGAGAAGAGAGCAATGTGTCTGGGCACACCTGTGTTCTGGGTGCCGTTCACATTCGTAACTGAGACTTCCGCATCGCAGATTGGCCTTGGTATAAGCACTATAATATCTCTATTTTAAGGCAGCTTGATAACTTTCCCAAAGTGACACCTCGAGCAGATGAGAGTTGACAATTAGAACCTTGGTTTGGTGTAGTATGGGTTTTACTGTAAACATGATCAGGCCCACCAAAACATTCATACAAATAACCAATTCCCACGGCGAGTGACACAACTATAAAATCAGTGCTCCACACCCTTTATCTCTTTCATGAAGAGCAAGTTCGAGACCAACAGCACATATTTCCCCGTGGCATGTGGAATTAAATGGCTATTTCGAATCCTGGTACAAAGGACATGAAAGCGAGCCCCCATTTCATCAGTCCAATCTGCAAAGCATACCTGAATTTTGCAAATGTCAGAAGACGTGTTGTTGACGAAGTGGAACAATATATAGCCATCTACTTAGGAAAGCAAACCTTCCCAAGAGAAAGCCGTTGGCCAGCCTGCGGTCCACAAGAACGTCTCTCTATGGACCTGCATGGTCAAGCTAGACTCAAAAGGAGCAGGAGACCCCAGCAAGGCAGCATCCCACAGGTCTGAACCAACCTGGTGCTGTAGACAGCCACGGCAGCTCCTGCTTCAGGTGCCGCAATCACTTAAGGTAAACGCCCACCAAAGCTTATCCGGTCAATGTAGAGTCTGATCGCTCATCCAAATTGCGTTAAGCAAAGAGGTTCCAGGCCCAAAATAAATATATAGAGTACTTAAAGTAACGTGAAGGGAGAGGTAGAACTCAGAGCCAATAGAGGAACGGGGGGAAGGGTTGTTTTTGTTGTTTTGCTTTGTTTGTTTTTAATCTGGTATCGCAGCGAAGCAGGGGAGATGTGAAAGGAGCAGAAATACCGTTTTACCCCGCAAGCTGGAGTATCCTCAGCCTGTGAAAGATCAAACAAAGTAAGAATAATATTGTTATTGCAAGGGAATCGCAGAGAGAGAAGCTCCATTTGGAATCAGCAGAAACAAATGGAGCAGGCTTTAATCGGTTGCTCCAGCGGCCTTCTCTGTGTCCCCTCCCCAGCGCGCACACTCCAGGTCAAGTAGTGGATCATTTCCTTCCGAAAGCTGCCTAGAAGGTGTGCCCTTCCTTTGTTTTACATCTCCTCGACGCTATAAAATAAACTGTCTATGGAGTGTTTTAATCTGCTGTCGTCTTTGGGAAATCATGCTAATAAGACATTTAGTGAAAAGAGTGGCCTCCCAGTAAGTAGCAATAATCTTTTATGAGTGCCACTGCGAACGCCACGAACAAATACATTGACCTTGAAAGTTCCAGCCTTCCCGTGAGAGCAAGAACAATGACACAAATATTCATTTAGATGAATGCTTACCACGCTTGGCCTTATCATTTCCAGCTACCCACATTTCAATTTTCCTAGTTATACTCAGAAACTATGGCTTGTGATGGAAAGCAAGAGAAGGATACTGTTACCATGGCAGCGAAAACATTTTTTTTTCCTACCTCAAAAATAGTATGTCAGAGATCAGTAAGGAAAAAAAAATGCTAACTGCACTTGCAGAGAAAATTAAATTTAAATACAAATTCTTACAGTTTTATCAAGGGTTATTTATGTTGGGTTGGATTTTTTTTTTCTGTCTTAATGTACAAAGATGTGTTACAATGGAATTGCTGGTTAAAACACAAGTTGCTCCTCCTTGCTTTGAGCAGATTACCCAACATGCGGAATCCAGCCTTTAAAAAAAACAATTTCACATGGAATGGTGAGGGTTTACGAATTGTTTGAAACGATACTCAAAGCAGGGCTTTTCAAAAGCCACTCAGCTCCACTGCTAATTTTAAAACAACAAAGAAGCAACTACTGTAATGACTAAAACAAAAACAGCCCAGTGTCATCCTTTTGAATTCCTTCGGCTTGTCCTTCAGCCAGGATATTCCCCTTTTCAGGACTGGCTGAGTGACACATGCTAGTGTACCAGCCTGGGCTGCCTGTCTCTACTGCATTTCACGTTGGTGATATCACATTTGCAGCTGCAATGGTGGCTTCTTGCAAAAATAAAACCCCTAAAATGGCTTCTTGCAAAATAAAACCCCCCAAAATTTTTCAGCACTCCTTGAGCTGTTTACATTTCCTGAGGAGAGAGAGTACAGCCCGAGCGTTGCTGTCCTAAAGGTGGGCACTGCTTTCCCGCCAAATTCAGTGATGGTGTTCTGTTAGAATCACAGTTGGCTCTGCAGCCGTGGCTGCAGCCCCTGTTCCCATGTTCGTGCTGTTCCCATCCTTGGTGTATTTTCTCTTTTATGTACTAAGATGAATGTTGGTGTCAGGTCCTGCGAGGAGCGAGTGATTCTTTCGACTGCATATTCTGAAGCATGTTGATACCTCTTGTTTCTATTCCGTGACAGAAATGGAATTCAGAAATGCCTCTGTGTCTCTCTCTCTCTCTCTCTCTCTCTCTCTCTCTCTCTCTCTCTCTCTCTCTCTCTCTCTCTTCCTCCCCACAAATGCCCTTGAGAAACAGCCCCAGGACACGTTCTAACCCGTAAATTGCTATATGCAAATGTACTAAAGGCATTTTTAATTACAAGCCTTATTTGTCCTACGTTCAGTTTATCACCGAGTTTCTGAGATTTATTTAGAAGCAAATCAATTCCCAGTATGTATCCTGAAGACAGTTGATTCCGTGCAGCATGTCTACCAAATAAACATCCTCTCCCGAACAAAGATTGAACAAGCTGGTTACTGTATTACAGGGACCAATTATATTACTCTTTCCTGGGAGAAATAAAAAGTGAGGTCATTAGAGCTCAGCTTGGCTGTGAGGCAGGCTTTCTGTCCGGTCAATGTTTCCCTTGGAATCAACACAGGGGCCTCGCAATCTTTTCCTTTGTGATTATAATCAAATAGGTTTCAAAATGTTCTTTGGGAAATAGGCTTATTGGGTCTCTCCCAAAGCAGGGCTCCTCAGTACTCAAGAAAAAAAAAAAGAAGAAAGAAAACAACACAGTCATATTTTGGCTCTCTGAGGAAAAGCCACCGTAAAAGGTGTTTTCCTCAAGCTAGAGTCAGTGAGGTGAAACGAAGGTGGTGGTTTGCTGTAGCAGGGAGCTTCCCAGGACAGCGCTATCAGACTTCGCCTAAAAGTGGCACGGACTGTCTCAAAAGATCATTCTGTCTTTCCACAACCATTTCCTGCTTTCTCTTTACTGTTATGATGTATAAAATTGTTGTGGGTAATTGTACTTTGGAGTGTGATTCAAAGTTTGTGTTTCAGCCAGGGCCTAAAAGCAGCTTCGGCTAGCAAGCCAGCTTTGGCCCCCTCTGCAGACGCCATCCATCAGCCAATAGTGGCGCGGAGTGAGAAAAGCTGGCAGCACCGCCCTCGTTCTGTGGCCGAGCCGGACTCTTCACCCTGAGGACATTTAATGTCTCACGGAGCCTTAAAGAATACATTTGACTAAACTGGGTGCCAGTTGCTAAGATACCTGAAATAGGAACAATTATTTCTGTTGGACTTCAAGGGAACGAAAATAAATGAACAAGAATGAAAAGTGCCCAGAAAATTAGTCATGCAGAAAATAATTATACAATGTTCTCTGAAACCAAAGGGCTATGTATTATCACAAGGAACAACTTGCCGGATCTCGCCACCACAACCACGCTGTCCCTGCCTCCTCTGTATTCGGCTACGAAAGTGACAAATCAATTTTATTTTGAAAATAATCACTTTCTAATTACCCAGAGTGACACAAATCTGTGTGGATTGCACACGACTTAGGGCTGAGAGGATTCAATTACATCGTCAACACCTTCCGATCTTAGTGTTGGGTTGTGGGGAACAAAGATGGGACACAAGCGGATCAACCATGATCCAGGTAGAAACAAATTCAAGAGATAAAACGTGGCCATCTATGGTCCAGCTTTGAGAATTTCTAAGCACTCCAACTCCCAAGTCTAGGAGCATTCAACACATGGGGCAACACTGGCCAATGCAGTAACATTGTTTCTCTTATCAAGCCAATGGTTTACAGCCAGTTCCAAGGACATGTTCACAGAAACATTCCCCATACATACCCCTCAGATAATCCTAGCTCTTAAGTTCCTCATGCTGGCCTTCTGTTTGTTTCCTTTCGTAACACACATTCTCCTGTTTCTTTTCTTACCCTCCATCTCACAAAGGCTATCCTCGAACCTAGAATAGCTCTATCCCAACTTAACCTGATACATTCTTGTTTATCAAGGTTTCACTCAACTGTGACTTCCTATCTATAACCCTTCAATGTTCCTGGCTACTCTTATGCCCAATTTAGAATGTGGGTGTTGTTTGTTCTGGTTTGGTTTGGTTTTAAAATATGATCTGCCTGTGATGCCCAGGCAAAACTCAGGTACCTGAAACCTCAGCTAGGCCTCCCACATAGTTAAAATGGGAGGTCTATGATGTCATGTCTAGGCCTCCCACATAGTTAAAATGAGAGGTCTATGATGTCATGTCTAGGCCTCCCACATAGTTAAAATGAGAGGTCTATGATGTCATGTCTCTAGTCTTCTCATACTTGATTTGTTAGTTTTAGTTCCACATAACCTAGTGTTCTTTGTCTCATGAGTTTCAAGGATCTGCACACCCCACAAGTCTGTACCTGGATTGTTGCAACTAAGATAAATTAAAAGATCTTTCTAGAAATTCAAAGAGCTCTAAAACAGAAGGTAGCACTAGAGCATTGCCCCATGGATTTTAAATTTTTTCAAACAGAAATAGAAGTATTATTTCTTTTCTATGTCATTGATGTCAAATTTTAGAAGTTCTATTTAAGCAGTATATATATTTCATCCTTTTTCATTTAAAAATATGTGTTCAGGGGGTTGGGGATTTGGCTCAGTGGTAGAGCGCTTGCCTAGCAACCGCAAGGCCCTGGGTTCCGTCCCCAGCTCCAGAAAAAAAAAATATGTGTTCAGTAGAAATTTTGCAAGTAGCCATGAACCATTTGTTTTCTTACCCAGCCTTTTAAAACTTCAAGGTCTTATATACCTTTTTGTCATTTCTTTGTTGTGCAGAAGTCTTGTAGTCACGTGTAGAGCTTTCTAGTGGCCTGGAGTTTCAATTCAGGCTAGCTGAGCTTCCTTCACAGGTGCTGGCCTTCACATGGAAAGGAACATAGATGCTTTCAAGGATCTGATACCTTCACCCCCAATCTTAGGAAAGCTTCCCAGCCCTTCACTTGAAATCTCTGTTCAAAAGTTTTATCACTATCTGCCTGTGATATCAAGATTTTTCATACTCTTCCAAAATATGTAGGCAAAACAATGTAAGAGAAAAGATTTATGTTGGTTTACATTTTCAAAGATTTTAGTCCACTGTAGTAGGTATTTAATAGAGTAGAGTAGCTGACATCGTGATGGCAAGTACAGAGAAAGGCGAACAGCAGAGAGACTGAGACAGACAGAGACAGACAGGAAGGGAGAGATCAAGAGACACAGAGACAGAGATAATGACAACTAAAGGACTTTCTCCTGTATCCTTTTACATTTCTTCTGGATTCAAACCTATGGAGTGATAACCACATCTAGGGTGCATTTCCTTCCTCACTAACTCTTCCTCTAATAGTCACACCCGGGCACATGTTTTAATCATCTGCTTATCAAACCCAACCAATTTAACAATCAAAACCAACCATCACACTGCCTCATCCCCAGGTTGAGACTTTAGAATTTCCTCCGGCTCCTTCCTCAGAAGCTGTCATGGCTGCACCTGCTTTGACACCCAAGTCCAGCTTCCAGAATGCTTGTATTTACTCTGTACCTGTGTCTTCTATGCCTCCAGGAAGAGAATTCAGGAGAGACTTAAAGAAAAGCTGACAAATGCATTTCCTCCATTTGCATATTTGCTTCCTAAACTTTAATTCAGTGTTGCTTTAAACATAGAGCAGTGACTATCCAAGACTAAAGTCATCAAATAGCCCCCAAGATCTGTCTGATGTGTGTCTGATTTTTAAAAATGCATTTGTTTTTTAATAGAAAGAAATAGAATAACTTTGATTTTTTTTTAATGAAAACCAAGTGACTGATTTGTCTTCCTGCCAAAATTAAGGGTGGATCATTGCCCAAATAGTTTTACACCAAAACGGATTAGAGAAAGATCTTTAAAGAAGTCTAAGACTTTCTTCAAGATTCCTTATATCTCAAAAGAACAACTAAATAGTTTGTGGAAGCCCTAGGATAAGAAGCAAAAAGGATGCTCCTGTACTTTGAACACCTCTGAGCATTTTTCTAGAATGTTTGGGTGTAGCTCTTTTGGTTGCCTTTGATAAGTCAATAAAGTTTACCAAAAGAGGGATAGATTTCCAATTGACCACATCAACTTAGTGTAGGTTCCCTTAGGTGTACATATGAATGCCAAAGTATATCTCCACAGACTACGGGTTTGAGCATGGCTGCTTCTAGAATATACTGTGAGCTTCCCTCATCGACAGCCAGATGCCTCGAAGAACCACTCTACAAAGGTATCTCTTTCAGTCACCTTCACATTGTCTTCCCATTTTCTGGAGTAGAATTTTGTAGTTGGCCATGCAATGTACATCATTTCTATACACCAAATCCTACTGACTTGTTCAATTACTTGTGTTTGACTAGCTAAATACACACTCTGAGAATAGAATTCAGAAAACTCTACAGCAGTTTGACAGTGCTGCAACGGCAAGCATTTCCTTTCCCTTGTAATTCATTCCTACTGTATTTTAAGTGATGATCTCCCTAGATTGCAAATGAAAAGAAGCTGTCTCTTCAGCATAGATAGATAATTTGAAAAGCACTGACACAAACCATTAAGCCATCTTAACCTGATATCCTTTGAGAATGCTTAAGGAACAACAGGCGCTCCTATTAGAAAACAATCAGTGCACATGATATAGTATAAAATAGTGCACGTACTACAATACAAGTGTGTGTGCTTGGATTCTCTAAAGCTCATTTATAGCCTATCTCAGGTTTTAGGAGTCCCAGATTCTGAGCCCTTGATTCAAAGTGACAAGGCCTAGAACTGTCCTGCCAATATCCTCCTCTGTTTGATTATTGCAATAAAGGCTCTGGTTGAGTATTAAAATCTCAAGACCCACAGCAAGAATTACCATGCTCAGAACCATTACTGGGCTCCACACTAAACACTGGACCACTGAGCAAGTGAGGATAAGATCCTTTGTTGTGTTTACGTTTCTTCGGGAGAAGAGAAACAGTCAACAAGTAAATAGCAGAGGAATTGAAAATGGCCTAGCTACCTTTTGTATATCTTATAGTACAGTGAAACCAGGCCTGATGTTTATAAGAGAAGAGCTGGCATGGGAAGTGGGTGGATCAATAACGAAAGATAATAACCTCTGCAAAAAGAAAGCAGGAAGCGAGGTTCCATTGCACCCCATGGTATATAAAACACATCCTTTTCTTTTTCTAAATCCCCAACTTCATTCCAAATAAGCATTCATATAGCTCATATAAATATGTGCAATCCAACAAAACGCTTTTTAAAATAAGTGCATTCTTTATAGGGGGAATGGGAACCACAGTCAAAGAATGCCACACTGTGTGAGGACAAGAACTGAAATGTGGTTAGCCTCCACTGCACAGCTCCTCATATCACTCCACAGGTGGTAGCCCTCAAGGTAAAGGCAAGGATAGCCTCGATGTACAACAAGGCAAGGCATAACGATGTTTAATTAAGGTTTATTTTGTCTATAGAAAGGACACTCCAGGAACTCAGAGAAGTCATTGCACTTCTTTTGAAGATGATCGCCCAACAGCAGACGATACATCACATGACAGTTTAACTTATTACTGGAGAACAAGCAACATGATTCTCAATCCAGACAGGAACTCCCCTATGGACTGGCTTTACTGAGGCTCAGTAGATAATACAAATCACATGCTTTCCTATGTATCCATCAAGGCACTCTGAGTAGCATGCTATCCAAGCACTGTCTGGCTGGATACCAAAAGGAAATCCCCTTTGGTATAGAGTCTTTCTTTATTTTGCTCAATCCAGATGGATAATCCACTGCAGGTCTTCACACACTAACTCCCCCACCAATTTAAGAAATAAAATGTTTGGAGCATACTCGTGCCTATGTGTCAACTTACTCTCTATGTCTTTCTAGGGTAAGACAAAATTAAATAGATTCTATAAGACCTTTTGGTCTACAAAACTAAAATAAGGCCTTACAAGCTGGTCCATTACAGAAAATGGTTGTCAATCTCTAGTTCAAAGTGATAACATTAGTTTTTTAAAACTAAGTTTGGAAACCAGAGTTCAAAGTTATGCCCATGGGAACCACCTTCAGAAAGTTACAGTGTCCATTTAAGGAGTGGGTCCAGCTGGATGGTAGCTTTGTGGAACTATGTGAAGTGATGACAGTGGTGTGCTGACAACCCCTGCTTCAGCCAGCCAATCAATGTATGTCCTTTAGCTCTGTGTACGCCCTTCAATAAATCTGTAGTTTAAAAAGCCTTATACAGGTGGTCCAATCTCCCAATTAAACGTCTAGGTTTTATTTCTCACATACCATGAAATTAAGTCCAAGTGACCAGTGGACCTGAAGATAAAGAAAAGGCTTTGCAGAGACAAGGAATCCAACAGTCAGAGGAGGATGTAAACAGTTCTGACAGGAGGAGCTTGAGGTGACTAATTAGATTTGTCACTAGAGTGCTGTGATTTACCAAACACTGAATGAACTTCACGGAGTCAAGGTAAATACAAACAAAGCCTTAAACTGTTGATATTTTCACAGAAGTCTACTACATTTGAGATGACACATAAACCAAAATATCTCAGTGGCTTAGCACCAAAAAAAATGTATTTCTCCCCAATAAAGCAAAGCAGCGCAGATGTTCTTGCTAAGTGAGCGGCTTTTCACACCATATTCAGAAACCAGGATCCTTCCGTACATACAGGGACACATCCATGAGAGGCTCCAAGACCTCTCAAAGAAATGGTCTACATCATTTCCCCGTGTCTCCAAGAGACTGCAGAGAGGTCTGGGAAACGCAGTCTAGAGGTGAGCTCAGACTATAAATACATAGCCAAACTCTTTCACATACTCATTTGCAAAACGTGAAACCTAATTCAAATTCACTGCGCTGATGGGAAACCTACAAGCAGTTCTCCAGGAATTAAATCAGGAAACATCCCCAGACAGTACACAAACATCACGCAGAGCTGAAGCTTTACTATAAGTCAAGGTGTTTCACCTAAAAAGGTTATGATGCGTCTATTGAAACCCACACCGCCACCACTGGACAGCTGAGGATAGTCTCGTAGCTGACTGCTTTCATATTTTACGCCTGGCGTTATAGGTGGTCTCAGAAGTTATCACTTTTAACAAACTGTGGCAGGCTGGTAGACCTGTCACTAGTGAATCAAAGTGAAAAACTGTGATTCCCCAACAAATAAGCTCTGGGGTCATGGCAACCCTCTCTTTTGTGCTGCCCAAGTCAGCTTAATAGAGATGCTCTCTGCTCTGGTTCTTGTGCTCTTCATAATTAATCGAACTTTAATGCTTCAACAGGGTCCTAAGCAGATTACCACAGCCTTATCTTCTAGTGTCAGGGTATCTGTTTACTTCAGCTGAACAAAAAGCTTAGACCCTTCTGATGGACCAGAGCCAGGTTTGCTGTAGGCTCAGTGATGCATTTGGACATGACAGCGTTTTAGTGTGGCACAGTTATGGTTGCCTTAAATGACGGTGGGTAGACCCTAGCACATAGAGTGGGGCCTGTCAGCCTGACAGCATAGAAATAGCAAGGATATAGCCTGGGCCTTCTTTAACTTGAAGAATTTCTTTTGCCACGAAAGCTATGCTGACTCAGCTCCAAAACGAAAAAGAAATGAGAAGTACCACCGAGTAGAATACATTCGTCGGCCTGTATCTTTCCTAAGCGACTTTCGCTGTTCCCGTCTTTTAATGAAGTGGGCATCTTCTACACTGGACAAGCTTTGCCATTTTCCTCAAGTTTCCAGCCCATTTCACGTCACTCGGGTTTGGTCTAGCTCAGGTCCATTGTACTCTTTTTTTTTTCTTTTTTCTTTTTTTCGGAGCTGGGGACTGAACCCAGGGCCTTGCGCCTGCTAGGCAAGTGCTCCACCACTGAGCTGACCATAACTACTTTCTTGTTTTTTTAATATGCAAATAATTTATGATTATACACCCCTATTTGCATTAATACAAGTAATGTAAAAATTTGAGTGGATAGCATGGGTTGTCATACCTAATTTAAAAGCAAGAAATATTAATACAGTTATGTAAAACTATCAAATAATTATGAAGACAGGTTAATATTAAAGCCAAAATATATTATTTGCCCTTTCTGAACCATGTCCCAATAAAATACTTTGCTTGGAAAATACCTTACCATGATAAATGAAAATAAAGAAAGTCCATGAAAATATTCAAAATAAGGTTGAAGTACCTGAAATAGTGTGGGACAAAGACAATCTCAAAATAGGAAACAACATAGATTAACAAATACTTAATAATGAAGGAAAATGAAACCTGTCAGAAATGAGAAAAAAAATGAGTGCTAACAGAATCACAGTTGGGAAACTCCTGTATCTTCTTTTCTCGTTCCTTTGTTCATAAGCAAAACAGGTATACAGGGATCAACAGAGAACCACACACCAGAACTTCTATTTCCAAATAATGAGGTCCAATGAAGCAGATATATTTTAATGAATACAAGGTCCACTTATAGATTGTGCAATAGAAAAGCAAATCTCCCATTAAACTTTATGGTATAGGTTTTCAGATCATAGGAAAATAAAAATAAACGTCGAGAGAATTTTTAACATTAGAAATTTAATAGTATGACTTTGGTTATAAAATCATTTAAATTGACTTCTTTTGTTACCTCTTACTCTGTCATCACCAGTCTTCTAGGTGTTTCCCATGAAATGTCTCAGAACACTTCCCATTCAGCTCGCTAACTTTGGCCCTACGTCAAACTCTGCAAGATCTTAAAGATACTATCATTTTCCCAATTTCCCATCCTTTACAACAAAGTCATAGGTTGCTGCTCTGCTGGTCTTCTTTCATTCAGACAGATAACAAACTATATTGATCCTTCTGAATTAGTCATAATGCTAAACTGAAAGTTCTGAAGTGAAAATTTCTTGTTGTGTCATGTGATGCTCTCCTAAAGCAGACTCATGTGATGTTTCGCTAAAGTAAACCCATGAGAGGTCATGGGATGTTTGAAGATGTATAAGGAGGACCCAACGAACAGTGACTGTGTTCTTGCATTGCTAGCCATGCAGTGCTCCGTTGGTCACTTGGTAGAGAGAGGCACAGCAGAGATGTTCTCCTGGCCTTCTGGCTGGTTCTGATCATTCCTGCTGGCCCATGCAGATTCATTGGAGACCTGACTATTCATTCTGGATCATACTGCTGCTGCTTATTCATGTTTGATGACACTTTCGAACTGGACTGCTGCTATCCTAGCAACAAAGATTAGAATTGCCCCAAAGAGCTATTTGTAAACTGACTCACATCCCCTTGTCCTAGTTACTATCTTTTCTCCCCTACTGTTGGAGAGTGGGCTAAAAGGGGGATTGAAGCCTTTGAGAACCCTTATTAAAATATGGACATTTTTTTAAATCTAAGCCTAAAGAGGTTTGGTTAAACTGCTATTTTGAGTCAGAGTTTCTTCAAGGGTAACTCCACGAAAGACTGAGAATATGTGACCAGAGACCTATGAAAGTAACCACAGTTCTGCTGGAACTCAACTGTCACCATCATGTTACCCAGTCATGACAGGTTTTCCACACACTTCAAGGAAGCTGTGTCCTGGTTGCTGTCTCTGACGACTCTGGGACAATGGAGTATGGCCTCATTCTGCCACTGCTACTATTGTACCTACACACACACACACACACAAACACACACACACACACACACACACACACACACACACACAGCTCACATCTTTGGATCTCTAACATTTAGTCTAATGCCTTGACAGAGTGTATGCTACTCTAATAGGGTTTGAGCTACCAGGAGAAATGAAAGTGTAGTAAAACTGTTCCAATGCTGGTCTTCTAAATCATTGACACCCATGTTAATTCTTAATTTCTTACAAATCCTTCTAGCGACCTTATTCTCACCAGTATTAGGGGAGTGAGGTTGTTTATTCTCTTCCCTTTCTGTGTGAATTAGGAAATTGCCTCACCAAAGTCTTTAAAGCTGATGACAGCCTTTAAAACACATCAGAACACTGTCTGGCCGTATTAACCACCTACTGGATGCAGAGTATGAGGCAGGCAGTGACCACGATGCTAGTTCCTCATATATGAAAAATGGTCCTCTATAAAGTTGACAATTGTTGACTCCTCCTTGCTGTTTCCAGCCATTTCCTTAAAGGGGGGAGGGGTGCTTCAAAGGACATCTGCCAGACTTCTGGAAAGAATAGACTGGAAGACCACATACATCATTAATGTACAGCTTTCTAAATCCTAGTAGTCTAGCTCTGTTGAGTCCCAAAACATGGGTTCCTTCTTTTTTTGCAAAAGCAATGGAGGGGAAGGGCCAGGACTTAATAGTCAGGTCAGTAGCTCCAAGGCTTTCCCACCATTATAAAAGTATCAGTAGATGTGAGGAGAGGCCTGACTGCAGTTACCCTGTGGAGGTATGGTCTAGCTCTCCAGACTTTCATAACTTTCATTGCCTGAGATCAATAAGCTCCTATTTACCTAGCGCTATTCTTATACATAATTAATAATTCTGCTGAGAAAGAGGCAATAAGAATGACGAATGGCCAAAAGTCCTCTCATGAAATATTCTTCATAGCATTTCTGCACTTCGTTTTCAGGTTCTTGGCCCAGACTACATTCTTCTGGGTCTTCAGAATAGGTTTGCAATTAGCCTACCAGTTCTCCCGCCTGCTCTTCATAAAGAACTGTGTGTCCGAAGCTGTACCAGATATGCTGTCCCTCAGCACAAAGCCTGACACACACTAGGTGATCTGCACACATTTGATGCAAGCCGAGGAATCAGAAAACGGTACGAGGACCTCCGCCAGGCAGGTTCAACTCTATAAGCTCCAGGAACTAACTGGAACTATTCCTCAATTTCAGAGCCTTTAAACCTGTAAAAATTATCTTTCTTTTCCCCCCTTCTGATAGGAAGTAAATGCAAAAGTCTTTTTAAAGCAGCTGTAACATAGTATATAGAATGTTCTTTTGGTTATCCATGTAAGAAATTATATGGAACACCAAATTAAGCTGACACGTAAAATAACAGTAATTTAGAAAACATTACTTGCTATATAACTCTTGTAAAAAATATAATAATCAGAAATATTACTGAAAGATATTATGATCATTATTTGATTTTTTTGCAGTGCTGGGACATCAGCAGTAGATAGCAGTCCAGGAAGCAGAAATAGTATTTGCTATTTATTTTGTCATAACATAATATTTTACCTATAATTGCATGGTCAATATTTACTCGGTGATTACATAGCTTTTCATATGGTTGCCTGAACCCAATAAAATAAAGGAGAAGCGGTTATCTTGATTTCCCAGAGGGTAGATTAGACAAAGATAAACTTTTTAGATGATCTGCCTCACTGGCTTATTTAACTCTGGAAATCGTTCATACTTCAAAGCCGTAAGAAGCTTGGGGAATGAAATCTTTTATTCGTGAGCTCCATACATCTAACTGAAACCCTGGGAGAATGCCACCTTTTTTTTTTTTTCTGAAGCTTCCACACCCTGCCTCTACTCCCAAAACAGGTCAATATTCTTCGAGATGAATAATAAAATCTGCAGTTAAAACTCATCAGATAACATGGCTGAAGCCAGAGAACAAAGTGTTTGAACCTGCAAATCCAAAATCCCACAATTCCAAAAGGATGTGTGTGCTTAGGGATCTGAAAACCCGACCCGCAGATAGATAGTGAAGATGTTTTAAGATCTTCTTTTCATTTGCACGTTTTGCATGGTAAAAAAAAAACCATCCTTGCAGACTCCCTAGTGGTTACTAACAAATGCGAAGGCATCATTTACTCCCAGGCTCAGCATTTACATGGCAAGAAACCAAGACAAGCACCTCAGGATTCAAGTATTTCCCATCGGAAAGTGTGTTATCTTTGTCAGTATGAAGCAGTCTGACTATTGGTTATCTGCAGCAAAATTTGCCAGCCTTAAAATCAGGAAGGGATCTGCTCGGCCAGAGGTACTTTACAGATTCTAGAGTGAAAATGACCAAAAAAAAAAAAAAAGTCTAGATTAATAAAACAGAAAGGACTCATGCTTGAGAAAAGGGAGTACTGGGGAGATAAGAAAATGGTAACGCTGTTATGCGTGTGAGAACAGCCTTTGCACACAGTACAGGAGCGAGAAGCTAAAAGCTTTAATTGCTTGAGCTTAACTGGGAATATGCAATATCCATTTTCAAGATATCTACATATTTTATTATCAGCTGAGGTGTTTCTATTTATGAGGCTGGCAGGGGAAAGCAATTAAATATTGGCTGGAAGTGCAGCCTCATGAAAGGTATGATGCCATTTTTATTGTTGAAAGAAGAGCAAAGAGCCTGCCCAACACTTATGGCCAATAATAGAATTTCCCACTTATAGCAAAAAGGACAAATTGGTGTTTGTCCCAGAAATAGTGGTAACTTTCAGTGACACCCATTCAATGCATGCATGGCTGAAATTATTTCTAAGCCAACCCCTTACCATGGTAAATAGCTGGATTGAAAAGTGAAAGGTACGTTGTCAGCCAGGTGCCACCTGAGCCACTGTAGCTTTGGATTACTCGCCCCCTATTCCCAATGAGAAATCTAACCAGGAAGGACCGGGAGGGTGCATACACATACGTGCACATGTGGGAGGAAGAGGGGAAGAGAGTCGGTAAGGTAATAGCTGTGTTTATGGACTGAGTATAGAGAGAGAAAGGCAAAAAGAATACCATGGAGATTTGTAACTGTTTTGTTCTATTGGATTGTTGAGGGCGCCCAGGGAGTAAATGTGCTTGCCAGAAAGACTGATGTCCTGAGAACTAGCCCCAGGGCCTACATGGTCAAAAGAGAGAACCAATTCCTTCAAGTTGCCTCCTGACCTACACTCAGATGCCATGGCACGTACACACACACACACACACACACACACACACACACACACACACGTACACACAGGGAGAGAGAGAGAGAGAGAGAGAGAGAGAGAGAGAGAGAGAGAGAACAAATAATGTAAAAAATGTTTAAGAATTCTACTGTTAAGATCTTTTACAATATAAAGCCAGGAACTAGCCTACCATCAACCAAAACGTATGTAGAAATATTTATAATTTTATTGGACCATTCATTTAACAAAATCTTACATGGCACTATGAACTGGGTGTTAAATAAGAACTAGAAATTGCAATAAATTTGTCACCTAGACACATTTGCTTTAGGTAACAGTCAACAGACATGTGATTTAAAGGCTCCTTAACAGAAATATGCTACCTGCCCTAAAACGTGAGCTTCCTAAAACGTGAAAGTCTACCACAGGAGGTTTATTGTGCTAGGATAGAAATCCTGTTCCTTTTTTGCCACCCTTTTGAAACCTTGTGGTCCTTCTTGTAAATGGCTTATTTCTTTTCTCTACTAGACGATGCTTCATTTCCTATAAGCCCAACCAACTAGGACAAAGCCAAGCACAGAAATGGCAGTCGAGAAATAATTGCATCTTGAGTTAATAAATGTAAGATTTCCAGTCACAGAACAGTGCTCTGCCTGTTGAGTACCAGGACAATGGGAAGACAAATTAGCATGGTGCACCCTTGTCCTACTGAAGAACTTGTGCATACCCATTAACAACGTCAAGCATCCTCGGAAGGGAACATCAGATCAGTTTGGACTTACATGTTTGTTATGAAAATTTTTGCACATAACAATTATAAAACCTGAAAATATTACCCTTTCCTAGAGAAGTTGAAGCTACTCATTCTCAATCATTTATTTCTTCTACAGAGCAATCAGCACACAATGGACTCCGAACATTTATGAGCCCCTGCAAATTCCACCAAATGCATCCCTGACCGCTAAATCATTCCACTTGTGAAATGGAAGTAATTTGTTCAGATTCCCTTAGAGTTAGTTAGACATTGACTAAGAAAGAAGTGGCCAGAGAAATCTAAATGATAATATACATCTCTTGGATGAGGAAAAATATACATCTCTGGGAGGAGTGGAAGAAGGGGAACTAGCTGGGGTGTGAAAAAAAGAATAAATAAATAAATTAAAAAGAAAAATAGAATGGTTGATTGAAAAGGAATTTTTCACTCTGTGTCCTAGATACAACTTAAAGTAATTTAGTATGCAACTAATTTGGCAAATTAAGCAAGATGTGACTGTTGGGTTCTGCGGAGATGAGAGAATGAAGAATCTCAACCCTATAAACACGAAAGAAAGCTAAGTTGTTTTTCTGTGGATGCAAAACTGGAAACCGAAATTTGAGGGGAGAGTGTGTAACTTTAATGTTTTCAAACCCGATTTTCAGTGATGGCTCTTAAACACTTTAACCTCCCTTTTAGCCCACCACCCACCAGAGGCAGTAGAAAAGCAAGGATTCTAGGGGAAGCGCACCTGTTTAGAAGGTTCTTTGGTGCTATTCCCTTCTGTGCAGTCTGGAAATCATCGGCAGTTCAGTTCACAGGTGAGCAGCAGCAGCTTGATACACTGGCAAATACTTCATGGATACACTGGCAGTCCAGTTTGGTAGAGTTGAGTTGGCAACCGTGGTGACATAACCTAGCGGAGACAGCCAGGCCACAGCCTTGGCACAAGTCAGCAGGAGCAACCAGGAGGAATGCCGGGAGAAGTTCTTGGCTGTTCCGCTCTCGGCAAAGCAAAGATCAGTGAAGACTTGAGACTAACAAGCATTGTACAGCTAGCTCTACAAGCAAGCCAGGCTTAGCTTCTGTCACTGTCCATTGAGTCCTGTTTATACCCTCCAAACATCACATGTCCTCTTCAGGTCTTGCCTCAGCATGTGCATCTGTCTTAACTGACATCACTCTGCCAATCGGCCTGAGTCCACGCAAGAGGCAAAAGCTACAGCACAACACCAGAAGATTTTTGGTGTTTCTCTCTATAAAGTCCAGACAAATGCAGCTCAACTATGCAATATAATGAGAACCAATACATGTGTATTGTTAACAAAGAATCCTTCAGCACATGTCCTTTCACATGCTTGCTTTAGCAGAACATCCATTCACCTGTGTCTGTTTTAGCTCAACATTCTTTCACGGGCTCCTTAGTCTTTCACCTGTATCCACTTTAGATAAAAGATCCTTCACGTGTTTCCCCAGCAAAACAGCATCCAACCAACTTTCCAAAGAACCCTTAAGTTTCCACTCCAAGAGTAAGAGATAGCCACTGCCAGAGACATTGAAGTGAAGTAAAAATATAGTAATTGTCAAAAGAGAAGAAAGTCTCAGCTCAGTATCTCAACAACTATCTTTTAAGGATATTTCATGATCTTTTAAAAGACTAGAGAAAAAGCTATTATTTTTATTAAAAATTAGAAATACTTACAAAGTTGATAAAGACTTGAAATATATTGTATCCCAGGTTGCCTCCGTTTTGTTTTCTTATATTCCAGAGAAGCAACTCTCACTCCTTCACGATAAATTGCTTTTTCTAAGTAATAATGTTAAACTATGCCTGGATTATCAATTTTAGACACCATCCATTTATTCCCTTTATTAAATATGAGTGTTTTCTCTACCTCTTTACATTATTTTACTTCATAAATTGTCCCAAGATGGCTATTTTGAAGTTCTTCATTAAATCAAACACCAATATTCACTGTGGAATGTAAGCCCGATGTGGTACAATTATCTTGGTTTTCTCGTGGAGTAAACTTTCTCAACTACAAAACCGCCTTGTTTTTCACTAAGCTTTCGGTGTATCTGACTCTCCCAAATGCTCCAACATATCTGAACTCAATGCTTCTGAACTTTATTTTCCATGGGACTTTATTAGCTGATGCTAATTATACCAAGTAATGGTCTTGTGCATGCATATAGCATATGCGGATCAGACTCACATCACCTAGAGTTCTTTTGGCACTGTATTTGGTCACTCATGTTAGACTGTATACCAATCCCTATTCCCACTCTCAGCCTTCATTCAGCCCATCCCTGCAAGCTCCTTAGACTCCATCTTCCCACTTCTAGCAGTGTGGTTGCTCCAAAAGCCAGTGTATAGCCTAAGACTTGTTTGCCTGTCTGTGCTCTTACTGTTCTTCTGTGGGTCCAGTGTCTTCTTTCATGAACCGATGTCTGTTTTGCATGTAAAACTGAAGATGGAAATCATTTCTGCTCATGACTGTAGAGGAATTTGCCATGATCTTCCAGCCTGCCATAAGGGGTTAATCTATGGGTACAGGACTGAAGAGATGGCAGGTAAAACTGTTTGCTAAAGTGAGCATGAGGACTTAAAGACCAAGCATGGCCGATGCGCATGAAATATCAGCTATAAAATAATGGTCCTGGAACAGCTTAGGAAGAAAAATATTACAACTGTTGGGGGCAGATACAGGATGATCTCTGAAACTTGCTAGGTACAAGCCAAGCTGTGGCTCCACGGGAAACCCCGTCTCAAGGGAGTAAGGCAGAGAATGACAGAGCAGGCTACTCCACAGCCTCCTTGGGCCTCCTCAAGGAGGCATCACTGGGACACGTGCATGTATACTACACACACCATGGACACAGAAAACTAACATGAATAAACTATGAGCACTCCTTTCACTCAAAACTCCATACAAGTTATTCAAAACCACTCTCTCTTTCCCTGAATTTGTCCTAAGATCATTTCAATGAGACTTCTTCTGTCTCCACTTCAATAAGTTAGGTCTTATGGTGATCAAAAAGTCCCTTCCATGGACTAATCCAATGCTGTTTCCTTTCAGCTGTGTGGTAACCTTAGTTATAATACCATCTCTTCTTCTTAGTTGACAATTGCCAATGCTCCAGTCTCCTTAGAATGTTTCAAGATTTTGGGAAAAAATCATTTCCATGTTTATCTCCCGATTGACTAGACCTCCCCCTCAATTCCTTTTATACCCCTTAATCCTAGAGCTTGTGACAATTGGCTGGACTCTCAGCCTTCTTTCCTTTGCTAGTCTTCCTCAGGTGATACGACACTCCATATTGTCAGCTTTCCAGGACCCGAGGATTGCTTAGGAGACATGCCTAGTAGAACACCTCAGCGTTATTTAGAATAGCTTACCCTCTGACCACATTTGTGATGGGTTATGTTGTTAATTGCAGTAGGAAAATTCACTTCGAAGGAGACCATAACCTGGGGTTGGGTCCTAGGTTGTATAAGGCTGAGGAAGCTGCCTGAGGGATGGCAACCATTGCTCTCTAACTCTTGAATGCAGGGGCAATATAACCAGCAGACTCGAGTTCCCGTCGCCATGATTCCCATAGCATGAAATGACTGTGCCTTGAGCGGTGAGTCAAAATAAATCCTTTCTACTTTAAATTGCTTTTCTTGTGATATTCAATTGAAGCAACAGCGGGAGTGATGAACACGGGGGGGTTGTGGGGGATAACTCATACCTGTTGATAGCTATGGCCATGACATCTAATCCCATCTGATCATCAGCTGAGATTACCTTCACCAGAAACACCAACGAGCATCTTAAGTTTGTAATGCCTATTACAATTTATACACTAATTAACTGTGGGTGAGATGTGGTGTTTTATTGAATTTAAACAATTCTGAAAATGTTTTTGGTCATTGGAATTCTAAAATTGAATTAAAATTCACCTTTATATGAAAAAAAAAGTTTGTAATGCCTAAAGTGGACTCTGGTTTTCTGAATCACACCTCCTCCCTCTACAGGTCTTTACCACAACAGTGAATAGCAATACCATCCACCCAGATCCACCTGGGTGCCATACTTAGAAATTATCTTTGACTCTATTTTTCCTCACACTAAACAGCTAGTCAATTAGTAAACCCTGATAATTCTACTCACAAAATATGACATGTTCCTTTACAAGTGAAACTACCATTTCTCCTGTCATTACTTCCTTCGTATACCAATGACGGGTCATGGCAGCCAATGGCAGTCAATGGCAGGCTGGAAGACAGGGCTCCTTTTCTCACTGAAGAGCCTCAACTTCGAGCTCCATACTCTCCTATGACCCATCAGGTCCTGTGTGAGTAGCAACCTCCCTCACATCATTGCTAGTTTAGAGGAAGCATCACCATTGTATTCAGCTTCTCAGTTCTTCCAACAAGAGCACAACCATCTCTCCATGTAGAGTTACAGATGTCAAGAGTCTAGAAGTCTCAGAGTCCAAGAGGGATCTTAAATTGAAAGCACTTTGATTGTCTTAGAGCCTTTTCTGTTACCGCATTGTACATGAAAACAGGAAGCTCAGAGCCTACAAAAGAACCCAACGTATACAGGGCACACAATAGTTATGTTAATATAGGAAATGCTAAAGTATTTCTGCAAAGCAACAGGATTTCATGCTACTAAAAAGATAAGTAGGATAAATTTCAGAATGTGATAAGGTCCGTCTGAAATTGTTAAGGTTTTTACATGAGTTCTGGAAGGATGAGGATAAAGTTGTCAAAATGAAATTTGAAAAACAAATTTAAAAATAAATACATAAAAATATGCAAAGGGTCCAAATGACCTAAGTGTAAAGAAATTGCTTTCTGGAGGTCATTTTATGCCATTAATTTTGGCACTGGCTTCGAGTTATTTTTTAAAGTTTATTTTATCTATAAAATACATGCTTTCATTAAATGCTTCATTACATTTATGACCCTTGCAATCAATCTCCCTTCTCCCCTTCTAAACAAGAAAAACAAATAAGATAGACACGAACATTTATATTGATGAGCTTTAAAAACTACGTGGGAGATGGCTTCGGGGAAAAGGAATTAGAGATAGCTTTACTATAAAATCTACATTCAGAACAGCATTTAAACGACTAAAAACTCAGGAGACTACTTCACGGCTGAGAAAATACTCTGTCCTAAGCAAGATGGACCTGGACCAGGACTTGTATGAAATGAGAACAGATGACTAACTAAGTTCTACTCAAAGGGCCAGCCAAACTCTTCCCTAAGCAGGAAACTATGATTATGAATTTTTCCTTTAATTAAAAGATGTTCTGGAGTTCTAAACCAGACAATGTAATACAAGCCTATCTGCACTCACTTGGCACCCTGGTTGTCAAGGGGGAGGGAGGGGATTTAAGTTAAAGTTGTTGCCGAATAGGAAACAGTTTCCTATAAAAATCTAGAGTCTGCTCCTGAGAGACACAACCAGAATACAGCAAATACAGAGGCAAATGCCAGCAGCAAACCACTGAACTGAGAACAGGACCCCCGTTGAAGGAATCAGAGAAAGGACTGGAAGAGCTTGAAGGGGCTCGAGATCCCATATGTAAAACAATGCCAAGCAACCAGAGCTTCCAGGGACTAAGCCACTACCCAAAGACTATACATGGACTGACCCTGGACTCTGACCCCATAGGTAGCAATGAATATCCTAGTAAGAGCACCAGTGGAAGGGGAAGCCCTTGGTTCTGCCAAGACTGAACCCCCAGTGAACTAGACTGTTGGGGGGAGGGTGGTAATGGGAGGAGGATGGGGAGGTGAAACCCATATAGAAGGGAAGGGGTAGGGGTTAGGGGGATGTTGGCCCAAAAACCGGGAAGGGGAATAACAATCGAAATGTAAATAAGAAATAGTCGAGTTAATAAAGATAAAAAAAAAAAAAATCACACGGCCGGACCCTGAAGGAAACAGACCGGATAAACAGTTCTCTGCACCCAAATCCCGTGGGAGGGAGAGCTAAACCTTCAGAGAGGCAGACAAGCCTGGGAAACCAGAAGAGACTGCTCCCTGCACACACATCTCGGACGCCAGAGGAAAAAGCCAAAGACCATCTGGAACCCGGGTGCACTGAAGCTCCCGGAAGGGGCGGCACAGGTCTTCCTGGTTGCTGCCGCTGCAGAGAGCCCCTGGGCAGCACCCCACGAGCGAACCTGAGCCTCGGGACCACAGGTAAGACCAAATTTTCTGCTGCAAGAAAGCTGCCTGGTGAGCTTGGGACACACGGAAGCAGAATTTCTCTAGGACCGGGCACTTTCTGTGTTTACCGGAAGTCCCACACCCGCGGATCCCGGCCCGCAGCAGCTCTCTGCTCCCAGACCCGGTGAGAGAGAGACCCAACCGCCTGGTCAGGTGGGCACTCCTGAGGCTGCAGAGCGGAAGAGACCACCAACACTGCTCACCCCTGCCCACATCCCTGGCCCAAGAGGAAACTGTATAAGGCCTCTGGGCTCCCGTGGGGGAGGGCCCAGGAGCAGCAGGACACCTGCCGGAGACACCGCCGGACCCTGAAGGAAACAGACCGGATAAACAGTTCTCTGCACCCAAATCCCGTGGGAGGGAGAGCTGAACCTTCAGAGAGGCAGACAAGCCTGGGAAACCAGAAGAGACTGCTCCCTGCACACACATCTCGGACGCCAGAGGAAAAAGCCAAAGACCATCTGGAACCCGGGTGCACTGAAGCTCCCGGAAGGGGCGGCACAGGTCTTCCTGGTTGCTGCCGCTGCAGAGAGCCCCTGGGCAGCACCCCACGAGCGAACCTGAGCCTCGGGACCACAGGTAAGACCAAATTTTCTGCTGCAAGAAAGCTGCCTGGTGAACTCAAGACACAGGCCCACAGGAACAGCTGAAGACCTGTAGAGAGGAAAAACTACACGCCCGAAAGCAGAACACTCTGTCCCCATAACTGACTGAAAGAGAGGAAAACAGGTCTACAGCACTCCTGACACACAGGCTTATAGGACAGTCTAGCCACTGTCAGAAATAGCAGAACAAAGTAACACTAGAGATAATCTGATGGCGAGAGGCAAGCGCAGGAACCCAAGCAACAGAAACCAAGACTACATGCCATCATCGGAGCCCAATTCTCCCACCAAAACAAACATGGAATATCCAAACACACCAGAAAAGCAAGATCTAGTTTCAAAATCATATTTGATCATGATGCTGGAGGACTTCAAGAAAGACATGAACACACTTAGGGAAGCACAGGAAAACATTAATAAACAAGTAAAAGCCTACAGAGAGGAATCGCAAAAATCCCTGAAAGAATTCCAGGAAAACACAATCAAACAGTTGAAGGAATTAAAAATGGAAATAGAAGCAATCAAGAAAGAACACATGGAAACAACCCTGGATATAGAAAACCAAAAGAAGAGACAAGGAGCTGTAGATACAAGCTTCACCAACAGAATACAAGAGATGGAAGAGAGAATCTCAGGAGCAGAAGATTCCATAGAAATCATTGACTCAACTGTCAAAGATAATGTAAAGCGGAAAAAGCTACTGGTCCAAAACATACAGGAAATCCAGGACTCAATGAGAAGATCAAACCTAAGGATAATAGGTATAGAAGAGAGTGAAGACTCCCAGCTCAAAGGACCAGTAAATATCTTCAACAAAATCATAGAAGAAAACTTCCCTAACATAAAAAAAGAGATACCCGTAGGCATTCAAGAAGCCTACAGAACTCCAAATAGATTGGACCAGAAAAGAAACACCTCCCGTCACATAATAGTCAAAACACCAAACGCACAAAATAAAGAAAGAATATTAAAAGCAGTAAGGGAAAAAGGTCAAGTAACATATAAAGGGAGACCTATCAGAATCACACCAGACTTCTCGCCAGAAACTATGAAGGCCAGAAGATCATGGACTGATGTTATACAGACCCTAAGAGAACACAAATGCCAGCCCAGGTTACTGTATCCAGCAAAACTCTCAATTAGCATTGATGGAGAAACCAAGATATTCCATGACAAAACCAAATTTACACAATATCTTTCTACAAATCCAGCACTACAAAGGATAATAAATGGTAAAGCCCAACATAAGGAGGCAAGCTATACCCTAGAAGAAGCAAGAAACTAATCGTCTTGGCAACAAAACAAAGAGAATGAAAGCACACAAACATAACCTCACATCCAAATATGAATATAACGGGAAGCAATAATCACTATTCCTTAATATCTCTCAATATCAATGGCCTCAACTCCCCAATAAAAAGACATAGATTAACAAACTGGATACGCAACAAGGACCCTGCATTCTGCTGCCTACAGGAAACACACCTCAGAGACAAAGACAGACACTACCTCAGAGTGAAAGGCTGGAAAACAACTTTCCAAGCAAATGGTCAGAAGAAGCAAGCTGGAGTAGCCATTCTAATATCAAATAAAATCAATTTCCAACTAAAAGTCATCAAAAAAGATAAGGAAGGACACTTCATATTCATCAAAGGAAAAATCAACCAAGATGAACTCTCAATCCTAAATATCTATGCCCCAAATACAAGGGCACCTACATACGTAAAAGAAACCTTACTAAAGCTCAAAACACACATTGCACCTCACACAATAATAGTGGGAGATTTCAACACCCCACTCTCATCAATGGACAGATCATGGAAACAGAAATTAAACAGTGATGTCGACAGACTAAGAGAAGTCATGAGCCAAATGGACTTAACGGATATTTATAGAACATTCTATCCTAAAGCAAAAGGATATACCTTCTTCTCAGCTCCTCATGGTACTTTCTCCAAAATTGACCATATAATTGGTCAAAAAACGGGCCTCAACAGGTACAGAAAGATAGAAATAATCCCATGCGTGCTATCGGACCACCACGGCCTAAAACTGGTCTTCAATAACAATAAGGGAAGAATGCCCACATATACGTGGAAATTGAACAATGCTCTACTCAATGATAACCTGGTCAAGGAAGAAATAAAGAAAGAAATTAAAAACTTTTTAGAATTTAATGAAAATGAAGATACAACATACTCAAACTTATGGGACACAATGAAAGCTGTGCTAAGAGGAAAACTCATAGCGCTGAGTGCCTGCAGAAAGAAACAGGAAAGAGCATATGTCAGCAGCTTGACAGCACACCTAAAAGCTCTAGAACAAAAAGAAGCAATTACACCCAGGAGGAGTAGAAGGCAGGAAATAATCAAACTCAGAGCTGAAATCAACCAAGTAGAAACAAAAAGGACCATAGAAAGAATCAACAGAACCAAAAGTTGGTTCTTTGAGAAAATCAACAAGATAGATAAACCCTTAGCCAGACTAACGAGAGGACACAGAGAGTGTGTCCAAATTAACAAAATCAGAAATGAAAAGGGAGACATAACTACAGATTCGGAGGAAATTCAAAAATTCATCAGATCTTACTATAAAAACCTATATTCAACAAAATTTGAAAATCTTCAGGAAATGGACAATTTCCTAGACAGATACCAGGTATCGAGGTTAAATCAGGAACAGATAAACCAGTTAAACAACCCCATAACTCCTAAGGAAATAGAAGCAGTCATTAAAGGTCTCCCAACCAAAAAGAGCCCAGGTCCAGACGGGTTTAGTGCAGAATTCTATCAAACCTTCATAGAAGACCTCATACCAATATTATCCAAACTATTCCACAAAATTGAAACAGATGGAACCCTACCGAATTCCTTCTATGAAGCCACAATTACTCTTATACCTAAACCACACAAAGACACAACAAAGAAAGAGAACTTCAGACCAATTTCCCTTATGAATATCGACGCAAAAATACTCAATAAAATTCTGGCAAACCGAATTCAAGAGCACATCAAAACAATCATCCACCATGATCAAGTAGGCTTCATCCCAGGCATGCAGGGATGGTTTAATATACGGAAAACCATCAACGTGATCCATCATATAAACAAACTGAAAGAACAGAACCACATGATCATTTCATTAGATGCTGAGAAAGCATTTGACAAAATTCAACACCCCTTCATGATAAAAGTCCTGGAAAGAATAGGAATTCAAGGCCCATACCTAAACATAGTAAAAGCCATATACAGCAAACCAGTTGCTAACATTAAACTAAATGGAGAGAAACTTGAAGCAATCCCACTAAAATCAGGTACTAGACAAGGCTGCCCACTCTCTCCCTACTTATTCAATATAGTTCTTGAAGTTCTAGCCAGAGCAATCAGACAACAAAAGGAGATCAAAGGGATACAGATCGGAAAAGAAGAGGTCAAAATATCACTATTTGCAGATGACATGATAGTATATTTAAGTGATCCCAAAAGTTCCACCAGAGAACTACTAAAGCTGATAAACAACTTCAGCAAAGTGGCTGGGTATAAAATTAACTCAAATAAATCAGTTGCCTTCCTCTATACAAAAGAGAAACAAGCCGAGAAAGAAATTAGGGAAACGACACCCTTCATAATAGACCCAAATAATATAAAGTACCTCGGTGTGACTTTAACCAAGCAAGTAAAAGATCTGTACAATAAGAACTTCAAGACACTGAGGAAAGAAATTGAAGAAGACCTCAGAAGATGGAAAGATCTCCCATGCTCATGGATTGGCAGGATTAATATAGTAAAAATGGCCATTTTACCAAAAGCAATCTACAGATTCAATGCAATCCCCATCAAAATACCAATCCAATTCTTCAAAGAGTTAGACAGAACAATTTGCAAATTCATCTGGAATAACAAAAAACCCAGGATAGCTAAAGCTATCCTCAACAATAAAAGAACTTCAGGGGGAATCACTATCCCTGAACTCAAGCAGTATTACAGAGCAATAGTGATAAAAACTGCATGGTATTGGTACAGAGACAGACAGATAGACCAATGGAATAGAATTGAAGACCCAGAAATGAACCCACACACCTATGGTCACTTGATTTTTGACAAAGGAGCCAAAACCATCCAATGGAAAAAAGATAGCATTTTCAACAAATGGTGCTGGTTCAACTGGAGGGCAACATGTAGAAGAATGCAGATCGATCCATGCTTATCACCCTGTACAAAGCTTAAGTCCAAGTGGATCAAGGACCTCCACATCAAACCAGACACACTCAAACTAATAGAAGAAAAACTAGGGAAACATCTGGAACACATGGGCACTGGAAAAAATTTCCTGAACAAAACACCAATGGCTCATGCTCTAAGATCAAGAATCGACAAATGGGATCTCATAAAACTGCAAAGCTTCTGTAAGGCAAAGGACACTGTGGTTAGGACAAAACGGCAACCAACAAATTGGGAAAAGATCTTTACCAATCCTACAACAGATAGAGGCCTTATGTCCAAAATATACAAAGAACTCAAGAAGTTAGACCGCAGGGAGACAAATAACCCTATTAAAAAATGGGGTTCAGAGCTAAACAAAGAATTCACAGCTGAGGAATGCCGAATGGCTGAGAAACACCTAAAGAAATGTTCAACATCTTTAGTCATAAGGGAAATGCAAATCAAAACAACCCTGAGATTTCACCTCACACCAGTGAGAATGGCTAAGATCAAAAACTCAGGTGACAGCAGATGCTGGCGAGGATGTGGAGAAAGAGGAACACTCCTCCATTGTTGGTGGGATTGCAGACTGGTAAAACCATTCTGGAAATCAGTCTGGAGGTTCCTCAGAAAATTGGACATTGAACTGCCTGAGGATCCAGCTATACCTCTCTTGGGCATATACCCAAAAGATGCCTCAACATATAAAAGAGACACGTGCTCCACTATGTTCATCGCAGCCTTATTTATAATAGCCAGAAAATGGAAAGAACCCAGATGCCCTTCAACAGAGGAATGGATACAGAAAATGTGGTACATCTACACAATGGAATATTACTCAGCTATCAAAAACAACGAGTTTATGAAATTCGTAGGCAAATGGTTGGAACTGGAAAATATCATCCTGAGTGAGCTAACCCACTCACAGAAAGACATACATGGTATGCACTCATTGATAAGTGGCTATTAGCCCAAATGCTTGAATTACCCTAGATCCCTAGAACAAACGAAACTCAAGACGGATGATCAAAATGTGAATGCTTCACTCCTTCTTTAAATGAGGAAAAAGAATACCCTTGGCATGGAAGGGAGAGGCAAAGATTAAAACAGAGACTGAAGGAACACCCATTCAGAGCCTGCCTCACATGTGGCCCATACATATACAGCCACCCAATTAGACAAGATGGATGAAGCAAAGAAGTGCAGACCGACAGGAGCCGGATGTAGATCGCTCCTGAGAGACACAGCCAGAATACAGCAAATATAGAGGCGAATGCCAGCAGCAAACCACTGAACTGAGAATAGGTCCCCTATTGAAGGAATCAGAGAAAGAACTGGAAGAGCTTGAAGGGGCTCGAGACCCCAAAAGTACAACAATGCCAAGCAACCAGAGCTTCCAGGGACTAAGCCACTACCTAAAGACTATACATGGACTGACCCTGGACTCTGACCCCATAGGTAGCAATGAATATCCTAGTAAGAGCACCAGTGGAAGGGGAAGCCCTGGGTCCTGCTAAGACTGAACCCCCAGTGAACTAGTCTATGGGGGGAGGGCGGCAATGGGGGGAGGGTTGGGAGGGGAACACCCATAAGGAAGGGGAGGGGGGAGGGGGATGTTTGCCCGGATACCGGGAAAGGGAATAACACTCGAAATGTATATAAGAAATACTCAAGTTAATAAAAAAAAAAATTAAAAAAAAAATCTAGAGTCTGACATGGACCATTCAGTTCCACCCAAGTCACAGATACACAGATACCCCTACATCAGAGGTTCTCACTCTGTGGGTAAAAGCCCCTTTGGGGTTCCAGCGACCCTTTCTCGGGAGTCACATGTCATATATCCTACATATCCATTGTTTGCATGACAGTTCCTAACAGTAGCAAACTTATGTAGCAAAGTTATGAAGCAGCAACAATTTTACAGTTGTGGGTCACCATAACATGAGGAATTACATAAAAGGGTCACAGCATTAGGAAGGTGCTCTCCCAGCTTCTCACTCATCCCTTGGCTCCTCCTTGTTAAGCTTTCTGACTGGTGGGGAAAGTTAGCATTGATGCACACTACAGGGATATAGCTCATTTCACTTTCTGTAGATTTGAATAGTCTTATAATCCCAAAGCAGGATGATGTGTAGTTTCAGTTTACACTAAGGCAATGCCTAGCATAGGATCTTTCTATTGTAAATACAATAACTAGTAATGGCTTCTGGTTGACAGTAGCAGAAACTTTCCATTTGACCTCTTCCTCCCAAGTGCAAGGCCTCCTCTGACCACCTTGGCACACAGGGAGAAGAGGAGGCAGAACACCTTGACAGCCACTCCTGGCCTCTGACAGGAGTAGGAGGTTGTCTGCCCCGCCCACAGTACTGCCCTGGATTCCTGGACTCCAGTGGGTCTGCGGATGAAATGGCTCTGCTTCTGCAGGACAAAACCCAGGTAGAATCAAGAGGATTGTTCTTTCTGTGGTATGTATTCCATCTGATTTTCAAAGCAAGTTTCAAGAAGTATTAAGCACATCTAACTCTACATATCACAAAACAGGTGCATCCTGCAGAAGACCATGTGTTTCAATTATTTTCACAAACACTCGCTTTGCTGCTGTGAAACATTGGTTGACCCCAGTATTCATTTGGACAAACCCTTGACATTTCAAACAAATCTTCCTCAAAGCTGAAGACCAATTCTCATAACAGCCACATTTATTTTTTGCATTAATTGGTAGGTAGTTGACTTTAAAAATTGGCTTTAAACCCACATAGAAATTGAATTTTGTAATGGCTTAATGACATTAATGCATATAATTTACAATCCTCACAAAAGCTTTTGTCTCTTACAGGCCCACTTTTACCTCTCTTGATTCTGCAGTTTTTGTAATGATAAGCATTCTAAAACTGCCCAGCCAGCCAAAGAGATGCTTCCTGGATCCATATTTGGGCATATGAAAGGCAAGATGCTGCCAATTAAAAATGCAGTAGAGCCCACTATTGTTGATTTACGGCCGTGGAGGACATAACTTTTTCTCATTTTGGTTATTCAATTTGGATAACAACCCGGTTGCTATGTGAAATAACTTGATTTTCCCCTTTGATGTGCAATTCTTCTAACACCATCGTTTGGCATACTGACTGATGATTGGATAAATTCGCTTGACTTTTCCTATGAATCATTTAAATTACTCTTTTGTATAAGGATTTAAATCTGGTTTGGAGAAGCCATTAGAGGATTATTTTAAACACTGTTTTGTTTTTGTTTTTAAACAGATCGTTCTAACTTTCTTCACCAGGCTCTTCCTCTCTCACCTTTATTATTAATTGCCCTTCCTCTTTCTCTCTCTATGGAAATGCAATAAAATCGCACCTATTACCCGAAGAAGCAGAGGGTAAGGGAAAGAAAGCAGGTAGAAAGAGAGTGCCCTCTTTCTGTACCCTGAGCAATAGCATCCTCAACCCTGTAAGGCCACCTCCCTCTCAGGCTCTAATGGTCACATCAGTCATCTGTTTGGGGTCAAAGAAGCACCACCAGGAGTAGCTCGTACTTTTTTATAAATTGCAGTCTCACTAACACCCAACTCTATGCATCCATTCTCTATCAACTAAAGCAATGGCCTCAAATATATTCAGGATTTATGCAGGGAAGCCAGGCATTATACCAGAAAAGACCAAAGAGCATCCTCAGCAGCTAGAGAACCTCAGGACAGGGTACTCAGTGGGGATGCAGCTGCTGCAGGACTTTCTCCTTTGTTCTTCTCAGGTTAGGTATACATAAGTGGTTTCATCTTGGCGTTTTCATATATGTCTTGAAAGTATCTTGATCATACTAACCCCATTATGTTCCCCTCCCTCACCGTTCTCGATGAGCTCCTTCTTATCTCCTTCTTCCCAACACAACCTCCTTCTACCTCCATGGCTTCTACTGCGTGTGATCCAATATATTGTGAGACGCTTACATGAACATGGGTGAGGTGTTCCTTTACCAGAGCACAAGAGTCTTACCCGTGGCCACTCTGTGGATGGTTCAAAGTGAGATATGTCATAATTTCATGATTTCAAATAGCTGTTGGAAATAAAAAGGATAAAAACTATCCCCAGTAATGCTTATGTGAAGGGCATTTTAGAGCACCCCAGCACCCTAGCAGACAGGAGATGGGGGACTACGAGCCGGTCTAGGTTACAGACAGTAGCAAAACCTCATCTCAAAACAAACAAACAAAAAGAATACCTTTTGTATTAAGTATACATGGAATTGCAATTTGGGGTATATTAGATTTAATACATCCTCTCTTTGAAATTTCCCTTTTTACTTTCTTCTTTTAGTTGTAGAAACAATTAAATAACAAAACACAGCATACATTACATTCCCACTGAATGGTACCATAATAGAATCTGAGAAAATTACTATCTTAGCATCTAAACACTGAGCCTGAGAGAAGATGGTATTAAAGAGGGGGAAATAGAGAAATGAGTTCTGGGACCCGGGGCACCCACATTAAAAGAATGCACCATCTTAATGATATAAGGCCCTGTAGTTGGAGACCATACAGAAAAAACATACAGAAAAGAGAGCTATTGAGAGTTAAAGAATCACCTTGATGTCCTCATTGCTTTGCCTAGACATAGCCTTGGGCTATTATTAAATACATGGTTACTAATTAATGTATGAAGGGAACTGAGTCCAGGATTGACTACAAATACAAAAATTGAAAAATGTGTAGGTCCCAAGTATAAAACAGCATTCCATTTACATGCAACACATATTTAATCTTCTATAAGTTTTAAACCATCTCTAGATTATTTATAATATAACATTATGTAAATACTACATAACACACTATTGCTGAGTTTCCTTTGATAGTAAAGACAGAAAGTTTCTACATGTCCAAGACAAATTCCATTTTTTAAGTAAGTTTGATTCATGAGTAGTTAAGTCAGCAAATGTAGGGCCCACCAGCAAACAGCCCAACTCTGTCCCACCACAATAGCATTAGAATCTATGCATCTGAATTCTTCACAGTTCTAGAAAAGACAATCTATAGCTTCATATAGACACACAAGAAAAGGATAGATGAAATAATTCTGATTAGTAAAAGAACTGGAGGTATCACCATCCCCAATTTCAAGTTGTACTATAGAGTTATAGTAATAAAAGCAGTGTGGTGTTGGCACAAAAACAGACACATGGATCAAGGGAATTGAATTAAAGATTTAAACAGAAATCCACCACATAAAAACACAGACACTGTGTTTTTAAATACAAATGGATTTTTTTAAAAGCCAGAATGACATACTAGAAAAAAAGACAATATCTTCACCAAATGTTGTTGATCGAACTGGATGCTTTTCACCCTGCACAAAACTACACTCCAAGTGGACCAAAGGCCTCAACATAAAACCTAACACACTGAATGGGATAGAAAAGAAACTGGGAAATAGCCTTGAACTCTTTAGCAAAAAAATAATAATTTCTGAACAGAATACCTTTAGCACAGATGTAAAGATCGACCATTACTAAATGGGACCTCCCTCATGAAGCTTGAAAAGTTTCTGTGCAGGAGAGGACATTGTTATTTGCACAAAGTAGAAGCCTACAGAATGGGAAAAGATTTTTCCCATCTCTACATCTGATACAAAGAACTCAAAAAACTGGATATCAAGAAAACAAATACCAAATTGAAAAAGGGGCTATAGACCTGTACAGAAAATTCTCAATAGAAGAAACTCAAATAGCTGAGAAACACCTAAAGAAACGTCAAACGTCCTTAGCCATCAGGGAAACGCAAATTGAAACTACTGTGAGATTTAATCTGACACCCATGAGAATGGCTAAGACCAACAAAACAATTACAGCTCAGGCTAGAATGGATGTAGAGTAAGAGGAACACTCATAAATTGCTGGTGGGAGTACAAACTCACTCTGTCAGTATGGAAATCAGTGTAGCAGTTCCTCAGGAAGATGGGAATCAATCTACTTCAAGATTCACCTATACTACTCTTGAACGTGTACACAAAGATGCTTCATCCTACTACAGAGACACTTGCTCAACCATGCTCTCTGCATCATAGCCACAAGTTGGAAACAACATAGTTGTTCCCCAACAGGAGAATGGATAAAGAAAATGTGGTACATTTACACAGAGGATAGTACTCACTCATTTTTAAAATGACATCATAAAATTCTCAGGTAAATGGATAGAACTAGAAAACTCAGACCAAGAAAGAAAATATGGCGTGTATTTGATTATATATGGATATTAGTCAATAATTCAATGACAACCAAGTTGCAATCTATAGAATCACAGTGGTTAGGTATAGTGTAAGGGATGTGGTGAGAAGACTATAATGAGAGGATCAAGTGGAGATTAGGAGGTAAGAAAGGGATGAGGGAAGGAACTTGGGAAGATACAGATAAAATTAAAGGCCACTTGGAGGGTGGTATGGAGACCTAATACAGTAGAAGCTTCCTAAAATATATACATATATGAAGGTGCTCTACCTGAAATTGCCAAGTAATGGAAAAGACTTATCCACAACTGGATACCTCTTGTCACAAAATTAAGATTCCAGCACCAAGATTGGGTTACATCTAATGGAGTGGTTGGCCAGAGGAGGACCATGGAGACCCCCAAACAACTCAGGCTGCTGCCAAGACTACAGATTGTTCTCCACAAACTGATGACAAAGTATCATTGCTGAAGGCAACACCTACCCAACTCATTGAGCACGGAGAGGTCAAGCCACTGCCTACCCAGAGCTGTTACCTCTACACTCAGTGTCTTCTGTACAGGAAGGTACTCTGCCCACTACCAAAGGAAGAGCACAAATACCAACCCAGCCACAAAACCTTTGATCTACAATAATGTCCTGCCTGCAAGATATCCTGGGGCAGTGGTGGCACAATTGTGGGATTATCAAACCAATGTCTGATTTACTTAAGATCCTCTCCATGAGATAAAACCCATACTTGACAAGGCTCAGGTGATCAAGAAACCAAGACTAGATAGATAGCCCAGGGACGTATGGTAAAAATCAAATAATAGCGCTCTAAATAAATAACCTAATAATAAAATGGCACCTAATGACATTCTACTATACACGTAGGTCAGTGCCTTGCTCAGCCAACTTCAGAGGACCTGCCACAGAGACATTTTGCCATACACTGTGGAGAGACTGAGAGGCTGAAATACTCATCTCCCTAAATTGAACATCTCCGTCAAGTTCTTACCCTCAGGGCTCAGGAAATGCTGTAAAAGAGAAGGTAGAAGGATTGTCAGAGCCAGGAGAGGTGTAGGACACCAGGAAATGAAGGCCCGCTAAGGCAACATGATTGATGCACACATGAACGCAGAGACTCGGGCAGCACCTACAGGCCCTGCACAAGTCTACAGCTGATGGGGCACTAGAACTGAATGGAGACGTGGGTACGGCTTCCATCTTCAACGCAGAAGCAATCTGCAGCTAATACTCACTCGCAAATGAAAATTCAGTCTCCTCCAAGGGAGTCTCCCTGAGGAGACAAATTACTCTTTCAGGTAGGCTGCATGCCCATCTGCAGACGACCAGTGAAAATTGAACCCAACATACCTTTGTAGATTCCTTGTCTCATGATGTCACGCTATGGCTTCATTTTTAAAATTTTTTGTCTTATTATTTCTCATGCCTTTTTTTAATTTAAATATTTTTCTTCTCTCTTTTTATACTACAGGTCCTGTGTGCCTGCGTGCGAATGTGTGTGTGTGTGTGTGTGTGTGTGTGTGTGTGTGGTGTGTGTGTGAGTGTGTGTGTGTGTGTGGTGTGTGTGTGAGTGTGTGTGTGTGGTGTGTGTGTGGTGTGTGTGTGCGTGCATGCAAGTATGTGTGTGTATGTGTGGTGTGCATGTGTGTGTGTGTGTGTGGTGTGTGTGTGTGGTGTGTGTGTGTGTGAGAGTGTGTGTGTGTGAGAGTGTGTGTGAGTGTAAAAACTTCCAGCTCTGTGTTTTTATGGGACTCCTGAGTGCGATAATGAGTGTACCTGCTTCTTGTCCCTTCTCATGGGCTCTTCTCCCCCTGTTCGTTTTGTGAAAATCCAACATGTTAGATTTTGTTTTATCTTATAACATTTTATTTTTTATTAAAAAAAAGAATCCATGTGTTCAATAGAATCTCTACTGAAACAGAACCCTGTTTCAAGCAAGAGAACATTTCCCCATTTTTTCTGTTATTGCCACAATTTTATATAATTTAGTTTATGATGTATTTATTTTTCAAAATATTGAAAAAAAATTCACCCTGAAATCCCAATGGGTTTGAATGGCAATGCCTGTTTTCTTTCTCAATCTGACATCTCTGTCTTCCCCAGCCCCTATTTATCCTGTCCGTCAGGGCCATGAAAATCAAGTACCACAGCAGAGGAAGAGTACATGAAGAACCACAGATTATTCTCACCTGGGCTTGTAGGTGACACCTAGTACCTCTACTGGCATCTCACGCTGCAAAGTGAGTCACGTGACTTCAACTAAATGGCTAGAGGAGGGATTGAAAATCTTTATGCAGAGTTCTACAGAACAGAAATAGGTCTGCTCAACAAGAAATGTTACCACTATCAGTAGTGTCTCTTCACCAAGTTCTAATGAAAACACTGTTGCCCTTAAATTTGTCAGCAAACCTTTTTGCAGTAGACATTCTTTTTTTGCCTCTCTACATAGATTCATTCTCAAAGAATGCCATTCTCCCTGGCATTCACATCCTATGTCTTCCTTTCAGTTGACTGAGCATTATGGCACCCATTAGAGTTCATTCAATAGTGACTTTCTAAGTACTAGTGAAGAGCTGGGCTTCAGTGGCTGTTTTCAGCCATATGCATAAGGAAAGTATAGCCATCAAAGTGAATATAAGATGTCTAAGAATGGCACCGTAAGAAACCACACAGAGAGATGAGATGTGGCCACTTTGATCCCCAGGGTGACATTTTTCAACTCTTCAATCTCAAAACCACTCTGTACTTCATTTCTTAAAAATACCTTCTACCATACACTATATGAGGAAGGCCTGCTTTATTTCACCCACTGTCCCTTTGAACAGATTACAGTGTTACAACATTACAGTTACAAAAAGACAGAGAGGAGTGAATATATTATAAGCCCGGTCCTTCAGGTTTTATACAACTTTGTATAAATTGTTTTGTTTCACTCAGTTCCCTCCACCATTAACTAGTGATAATAGCATAATTAATCTGGCTGTATATCATGAGAATTAAGTGAATCGATGGGTATCAAAGTTGTCATAAAATCCACCATTAGGACAGCCAAAAGCAACTTATTCCCTTTCTGGGATATAACTTCAGTGATTTTTGGCACCTACTTCACACAACAACAGCTCTACCATAGGATGTAGTATCAGAAAGAGTCTCTAAAATCAACATAAACGAGACTACGGAGTGTCCCCATTTCTCCAAACTCGCCATGTCCATATAATCCAGGAACACCAAATCTCATCACTTGTGTTCTCAGCACTGTTACATCTGGACCAAAGACAAGGAAGATGCCAACAGAGTTAGCCCAAGGTTCACAGCTCCAACTGGCAGCTGCGAGCTTTAGGTAAGCATTCCAGTCTCGCAGAAACATCTTTGCTCATTAGCATTCTTTTAAATTAGCACTCGTGAGATTTGCCAATCATGCATAAAAAGTTCTTTGGTTCTGCTGCCTTTTTAGCATGGCCCCTAGGTTGAATTTATTCTGGGCGTCCTTATGCTCTAGACATATGGAAAGCAGAAAAAGATGGAAAATGTTTTCTAAAGTAGCCTTGAATTTTACTTCTAAGAGAAATATTTTCTTATCATAAAACATCCTTCCAGTTTTTTTTTCTCTTCTACACTGAAGGAAAAAAATAAATTTATGAAATTGTTACTCTTACTCTTGGTGATAAAAAGATTGCTTTCAATCATTAATTATGAAGAATTAAAACTCAACATCTCCTCATAGCTCATATAAATTTAAGCATTAAATATCTGTACTTGGATAATTTGAAATAGAAGAAAGAGAAACAAGAAGCTGTTTTAAACGAATAGATTGTGCTACTGGTTAATACAAAATTTCCATAATAACCTTTTCATCTTTTGTTGGCCTTTCTCTACCCCCAACAATTTTTTTAATCAGAAATATCTTTCTATTTCTTCATTCTAATTTTCAAAGTCCTGAAAGACATTTTATGGACCAATGTCATATAAATTATAAAAATTAAGTCAATCAAACTTAATACAAGAATCTTTCTCACTATTTTGGGAGAAAATATATCACATAGTCACTCAGAGAGAAGTGGAGCCTTCTAGTACCTTTCCTCCATTTGACATGCCCGACATATTGTAAGAGTTCTTCATACAACAAATAACTCTTCAACCCAAGCAACCCATCAAATCAGACTAAAGAAACTATTCAAATTTGACCTCAGATCCTGATTTTCCATTTCCTGTCTAGTTTAGGAAGCTCATTGGTTTATTTACAGGGGTATGGGAGAAGAGTTAATTGCAAAAGTATGGATGAATTGAAGACAGATCCATCATTAAAAATCATCTTCTTGGCATGAGTGATGACTCATGAGAACTTTGTCCCTACAGCTCCTCGTGTTTCTTGTAGGCAGCTCTCCAGCTGGTCCCCTCTCCCCAGTACTAACACAACTTGAAGGAAGGACTTTGTGAGTCATATAAGTGTCAAGGACTTCTTGAGTCTTGGAAGTTTTGTTTGCTTCTTGAATGTTGCAAGAATATTTCTACTCAAAGGTAAGAACAACACTGCATTATCCGGTCTGCCAGAGAGCCACATCAGTCTTGGATCATATTTATAGAGTAGATGACTATCAATATACCTTACTAGAAGATGACATGGTTTAAAAACTCATGATTTTAGATCGAACCAGTTTTGTTTCCTTTTAATCAAAGGCCCAAAACACAAAGCCTTAAGAGTGACAGTGTACAATCATTTCAAGAAATAGTGAGATAGAAGTCTAGAGAAGTGAGAGGAATTACTGTCACTACTGAAAACCATCCTCTGTGCAGAATGTGGAGCCCTTATGTCTACATTTTCCTAAACATGAAGAGTCTCTCCATGCTGGCGATGAGCAGTGGGAGACTTGAGTGTCATCATTGCTCAATCCCATCCTCCAAATATATTGACTTATTCATGTCTGACAGTTTCTTCAGCATTAAAATGCCTTGAAATGAAAAGTTAGGTTTTGAGGCCAAACGTAATAACACCCAGAGTGGATACTGTAGACTGAAAAAAAAAAAAAAAAAGGTGTTCATACAAAAACCAAACCTGTACATAGCTGAATCAACTGCAAGATGGGGCCTTTCCAAGGAATGTCTGTGGTGGCTATTGTTTTTATGCACAGTTGGAACCAAAGAGATTCAAACCTACTGAAGGGGCCGAAAATCATGCTAATGAGTTAAGATATGCAATGGGAATTCTATGTTATTGGTCTCTTTATAACCTAAGTGACTTGATTTACTACTACCTTTTTTTTTTTTTTGGTCAGAATCACCTTAAATTTAAGAAGATCTATGAAGTGGGCTGGACTATATAAGAGTGTTGGCTGCTACAGAAGCAGGAAAGGGGTTGCAGATAAGTTAAAAAATAAACAACATGTTGTGCATAGTAAGCAACAGAATATGATCAGTCCTGGTGAAAAAAACCACGCCACACATTATTCTAAGAATACAGTAATGATGGTTTAAAGGGCCACTGGTAGCCTACTCAGAAGAGGAAAATCAGACCAGAACACCCCATCATTAGAGGAAGTTTCCCTCAGAAATGCACTTAGCTATGCTTCAAGTGCATCAGCCATGAAATGTCCACTCCGTCTCCATGGCACCGTCCTCTCTCGCACACTACAACCCTTCACAGTGGGGAACAAGATAAACATACGTGGGCATATACATTACACGCCTATCAGGGGGAAACACTATTGTATCTCCTTCTACATACCCCTTAATGATATCATTTGCCTAGCTCTAAAACACTTCTGTATATATCTCCATAAATAAAGGCCATGGAACAGAAAGGCTGATACAGTATTTCCCGATTCAGAAAAGGCGGAATTTTGAAGCCATTTTTTCCCACAGGAATGTTGTTTCTCAGGCATTGCTGCTCAGTTATTCAATTAAACTAGAAGGCAGAACAGCACCCCATGCAACACTTAGTCTTGCCCTCCTCCTGCATCCAAGTAGGGCCTGGAGATGCCAAGTTTCTGAGCAATTGATTCAGAGCCAATTTGTGGCAAACAAATGCTCTCCCGCTACTTAGAGTGGAAAGATCTCTCCATGCACTTTTGTCTAGACAGCCTCGACTACAGGAATATAATGTGTTTGCTGGCCCTCCAGTGATTTATTAAATGCCAAATCTTTACAGCACAGGCGTTAAGGCTTGGGAAATGGAAAAAAACAGCTTACCCAGTGGACCCGTAATGACTTATTAAGATTACACTGGCAGAAAGACTTACACAATATCAATAAATAATAGTGATCTATCAAGTAACTTTGGTGGAAATGGTAATGTTTAGAAATATTCCATTTAATGTAGGTAAATGCACCCACTGGGGATTAGTGACATGGAAAATATTCCAGGCACCGATGTGAAAAAAAAAAAAAAAAAAAAAAAAAACCTCACGTCCACTCCAGCAATTTCTGCTTGCAATGCTGGCTGCTTTTAAAAAATAAAAGGAAGCCTTCAAATAAAATCCAGTTTCAGAAAAGAAACAGACCGAAATATACCCAAGGAAAAAACAGAAACGAGTGCGTCTTCTTCATTTTTATTTCATAGGAAAAAAGTTCAGATAGTATTATTCACGTTATCCATAATTTCCACATTTTCCTTTGATAATCCTATTAAAAATAGACTCCTCACAAATTCCCTAATGAAACGTTAAGGGCCAGCAGACACGACAAAGAACCGGTACAGAAAGGAAAGGTGAAGGCAGAGAGCATCGCTTCTCGTTATCTTTTTAGATGAAAAATAGTTTTGACTAGATGTTTGCAAACTAAGACTTTCTTCACAGTGTTACAGTCAAGGTATTATGAAGTCAGGTAATTATCGGCTCAGCTCAGCTCCACAACAAGGAGAAAAGGCTCAACCGTATCTTGGGGAAAACATTTAAGACACGGGTGCAGAAGCAGCACGTGAAGCTGGGAGGTGTGGTCCCTTCTGCAGCGTATGTTGTTCGTGGTGGTAGGGACTGCCATTAGCTTCCCACTGATACCACTTAGGAGACAGGAGACCTGGGTTCCTTCAGAGAGAGTGTCATTCGGGAGAGAGACGGAAAAGCACCCATCTTCGGGAGGAAGGGTTCCATTTTGAGCAACTTAATACAGTAGAACGATTTTCAGAAAAATAACATATCATTGATGTTTTTAATTTTTTAAAAACATGTAAGCACCCTCTGTGCTCAAACACGTTGATGAGACACCTGGGAGACGAAGTGTGCACCTTTCTTCTGAAAGGTCTCTCAGGAAGACAGTGGGCTATGATTAGGCTGAGATGCCTTTCTGCCTGGGCCCTCTGCATCAGCTGTGCACGTTTCAGAGGGATTAGCACAGCACTGGAGAAGTGTACTTTCTCGGACACTCTTCTAGACAGCTGGCTTAATACACTTTCAAGACCATTATATTTATGGTTATGATGTATTTACTTTTTCTCCAAGAATCCATTCAAGGGATAATACTTCACGGGGTCAAATGCAGTTATTGGGGGAATTAATTCAAAACTATAGTGAGCTAAATTCCAAAGCCTGGATATGAGGGCTCCACATTTTCCTATAAAAACAACTTAGCCAAATACTAAATTTGAATTTTACTAACTAAATTGGAACTCTAAAGACGGGTCGATGCTAACAGCAAAACACCGAACTGAGAACAGGACCCCCTTGTGGGGAAATCAGAGGAAGTAGTGAAAGAGTTGAAGGAGCTTGCAACCCCACAAAAACAGCAATGCCAACCAACGAGAGCTTCCAGGGACTAAACCACTACTGAAAGACTATACACGGACTGACCCAGGGCTCCGACTGCATATGTAGCAGAGAATAGCCTAGTAAGAGAACCAGTGGAAGGGGAAGCCCTTGGTCCTGCCTAGGTTGGACCCCCAGAGCAGGGGAACATGGGGGGGGGGCAGTAAGAGGGATGTAGGGGGGGATACCTGTATGGGGGGATGGGGATGGAGGCTTATGGACAGGAAACCGGGAAGGGAAATAACATTTGAAATGTAAGTAAAGAAATATATCTAATAAAAAAATTTCTTAAAAAAGACAGTATTTACTCAAAACAAATATTTGGTTGCCTTTTTCTGCTTTTGACAAAAAAAAATTAAGAAGAAACTGTTTTAGTTCAACTTTCATTTTTTATCGGTATTTTCTTTTTATTTATTTGTTTTGTGTTTGTTGTTTCTGTTATTTTTAGACAAGGTGTTAAACCTAGACTAGCCTCGAATTCACAGCCTCCTAAATCTTGAGATTACAAACTCGAGCCACCGCCATGTGAGATGTGAACTCCAAGTTTCAAATGTAAAAAACTGGGCTCAAGTTTCACCCCGTCTCAGGGGTAATTGGTGCAATAATAGAAAAAAGAAGTGTGGTTTGCATTTTGAAATATTTCGGACACTTTCAGTAACTTGCTTTTTAAAAAACATTAATCTGTGTAGTGTCAACTAACACATGAGAAAAAAAGCGTAATTTGTTCGTGTTAAGGCCCCATGGTGAAATGCAGCATCCTTGATGGAGCCTAATTGTGAATATCAGTTACCGGGTTGACTGGGTTTGGATATTTCCTCCTAACACATCTCCAGAACAGCATCATTCCTCACTGTCACCCACATCAGCCAACCAACAATGGCTTACACTGGATCATGTACCAGTGTAAACTTCAGGATGCCTAGACTCGGAAGAGGCAGACTTGGGGATGACAGCTCACTCACTACGTAAGCCTGCTCTCTCTTTCCTAACCCGTAACCTCATTCTCGGCCAACGTTACCATCATGGAGGAGTAGAAAGTAAAGGTCTCCTCGTGTGTGTCAGCTTTCTATTCGCTCTACAAACAAGCACCGAAATGTGGAGTGAACAAAAACACAGACAACAGAGGCCCAAACCTACCACTCTAGGTATTAGGAGGACCCAGCTCTATCTACAAGATGAAGTAGGGAGGGGAACCAGAACATTGGGCAAGCAGCAGGCGTAAGATCAACACTGCATGAGAATTCCACAACGGAGTGTGTCTGAAGGTTAAGTGGTGACAAGTACAACAACTAAAACCAAACACAGACCAGTCTAAGCAAACAAAGCCAAGAAATGTTTAGGGTAGTGGATATGTGGCTAGACCCACGTGATCCTCAAAACTAAAGTGTTGAAAAGCGGTCAAGCCAAAATAATGAGGAAACAGCTTATATGTTAGGGCAAAACTGTCCCTGTATGGTTGACAGTTGGGTTTCTGGGACTTAGCATATACAAAGACAAGAAACCCAGGTAGACATGAATTTCAGATGAACAGCCACAATTTTTTTCTTTATGTCGGTACATCTCGAATGTCAAGCAAATGGGGACAGAGGGAAAGCCCGTATCCTCCACTCCACGGTAGGTCGGAACAGAAGCCTCAGTATGATTATAGGTTCAATAAGTACCAAAATATCAAAACCACTTGCCTCTGGAGATCAGTGAATATAAGAAGTTAGGCAAGGGCTGCACTCCCTGTATGCACAAGATTGGATTAAAATATAAGCTAAATTATTGAGTGACACTGGAAAAAATGACCAAAATTGTGGCAAATAGAAGTATTTGGCCAAGGAGGAGTGTAGGGGGCTCTGGTATAATGTTCAAGTGTGGCTATGGAGGAGTTAGAAGTAGTCAAGCAAATGTCCAACAAACCTTCAAATACCGTTTATAAAGTTCCCATGTTGTGGGGCTATTTGGAATTAGGGAGCTGAGAATCCTAATGGGATTTGGGGGGGTCTTGTCTTAATCACCCCTTTCTTTTTATTTATCGTTTGCCATGCAACTGTTGAGAATGAGGACCAACTTAGAGGAAAAGCACTTGCTAAGTCAAAACACAGAAAATACAGTAGAAAGGTCAACCGGAAAACCAGTTCCCTAACTTCCACCCATTTCAAGGCACCTCAACACACAGCAAACGGCTGCTCTCTCTTCTTGGGACTTTTAAAGGCTTACACAATCCTGGGCACAGAAAGAGCTTGAGACTTGAGCAGTTTGGGGATCCCAAGCACAGAGATCATCGCAGATCCTTCCTACCCACAGCTTCTGACAACAGGAACCGAAGCAGAGCTCAGAGGTGATGTTTTCAGAAGGAAAGAACCAGTGCCCATGAGAGTAAACCACAATTTACAAGTGGTGTCAGTTTTCATTGCTGGAGAGAGAAAACTGTTCTAGACCGGTCAACCATCGAGCCACTGTGTTGCTCTTTATGTACCTACCGATGAATTTTTTTATTTTCCATTAAAAAATTTTAGGTAATTATCATTTTAATAATGCAGACGTGATAGCATGGAGACAAGGGGGAAGAGAGTCAGGAAGCCAGATGGATAAGTGAACAATATGATGTGAGGTTATAGCAGGGAGCTAAGATTCAGAATGCACTCAGCCCAGAAGCCTAGAAAACAGAAGCCTAACTATGAAGTGACAAAAAAAGAATCTGCTTTGGGAGGAGGTAAGAGATCAGGTTTCATATTAATTATATACTGTACCTGTGGCTCAGCTATATCATTCCTGAGGCATCTCGATTTTTTAAAAATGTAAATGTGAAAGGCAGACAGGCACTTCCTGCTTTTTGTCACCTCAGATATCATCGATTTGATTTCTTGAAAGTCTCTTTAGACAACTCTATTTGACATTCTGGCCCTTCCATCAGCTCGTTCATCAAGCCAGGAGATCACTCACTCTCTCCGGGGTTATGGAGAATCCCAACCAGCCGGTAGTAAGGCAGGTGAATGACCGGCTTGCCTGTGTAGGATTGCCATCTAGTGGTCAGTGTGGGGCACTTCAAGCAAGATTGAACATGAAGAGTAGAAGGTTGGTCAGGACCACTCAGCTTTAGACTTCAATCTGTATGTGCACTGCGGCAAAAACTCACCGGCTCATTGTCTAGATAAGACATTATGGCAGCTGACAGAACATGGCCACGGTGTGAGGCAGTGACAGCTAATGTGCTCTTGTCAAACGAGACAAATGCCAGCCTAACAGAGGAGACCGGGGATCCACACCAACCGCTCCCTTCCATTTTGAAGGTTTTTCAAACCTGCCGAACGAAATGTACTTAGTCGTTAATATCATTCGGAAATCTTTCTATTGTTTAAGTAAAGATTTACAAGCAACTAAGCTGTTATTTGTGACTTTATAACTAACTCACCTTAACTATTACGAGCTCAACTCTTTCATTGGCTTTTCTGTGCACATCTCAGTCATTCTTAAGCCGCAGTAAGCTGTGTGTCACCCAAGGTCATCTCCCTGACTCAAAGTGCCCTGAACATACCTTCCCTGCTTGAAAGCCATTTATTTCCACGTCTTATCTCCCTGGCTGGACTCATTGCTGAAGGACTCCACATAGCAGATTATCAGTATTCTATCGCTGGGAAGCCTGAGGCCCCTCTCCCACTCCATGTAAGCCGTGGATTTCCTTGCCATTAAATACACATTTTGAAGATGTATACAAATTTTGTCCACACACCAAGGACTTCCCTGGTCCACTGAATGCTATGGGCATGCTCTTAGGAGTCTTAACTTCTGGAAGACATTAGCACACTGAAAATAGGCCGAGCAGGCTGTGTGGACAGGTAGCAGAAAGAAAGCTTCATCGTTCTTTTATTATTATTAAAGATGCCATAAATTTTAAAGAGAGCTAAGAGGGCTGTTTGGGGATGAGTAAAGGGAAGAGAGGGATATAGGATGGGAGAAATTATGTTAATTATGTTGTAACCTAAATATAGTAATAATGTTTTTTAATTCATATATTCTGAAAAAAATCTATTTTTCCAATTAGTACACACACACACACACACACACAAATACACACAAACACAAACACACACCCCTGAAATTTTTCAAATCTGTTCGTCTGTTGGAATGAATAAGAGATAGAAATGCCCTATTCAAGGGGCTGATGTACCCAAGATGCCACTCTAGTCGGAGTCTTGGGTATCAACTTTCTCTGTCCCAGGCCCCAACCTTCCAGCCATGCGGATAACCTGGTATTCTGACAAAAATATATAGAAAAAAACATTTCCCCTGTACCTGGCAATACTGGCATACTTCTAAAGTTAACAATCCCCCTCCCCCCATCCCCATCCCCCTCCTCCAGCCCCTCTCCCTCCCTCTCTTTCTCACACACTTACTCTTGTGAGGAAAATGTACAAAATACAGAAACATATTCCTTACTCTATATCTGCCCAGGAACAGGATTGAATAGTTAAACTGGGATTTTTTTTTTCCTATCTTTTCCCTATCCAAAATTTGTCCCAGTCTAAGATCTCTCTAGCATCCTGTTCCCATCTCTGGTCCCCTCCTTTCTCCAAAAAAGAGAACCGGAGTCAAATAAAACCCTCCGTGTATATCGGCCGTATGCACAGGACTCACTCTGAGTACATGGGCCCTCCTCGCTGGCAGATGTGAATAGCCACGAACACCTGCCACACTCCACGGGATGCTTCCTCCCTTCCTCACAGAAGGAGAAATACTATCACACCGCAGGAAACCTTGGTCTTCTACAGAGATTTTCAATAAGGCTTTTAAAATATATATGTTTTCACAGCATGGTCCAAATATAAACATTTCATTAGACGTTAAGCAAATAAAGTTTTGAGAGGTTGCGGGGAGAACGTGGTGCCAAGGCGTACTTAGCAGTTACTGCATGTGGGGAAGAGCGCAGTGCTGCCTAGGGAATGCAAAATGCAGAGCCATGTGCTGCCATCTCCGCTAACTACAGACAAGTTGCAGGAAGTGAGCTGACACAGCAGAAGACCAACCCAGAGCGGCATCAACTTCTGTGACTGACTGACGAATTTTAAACTAAAGGGAGGTTAACTCTGACATAGGCGAGTGGCCATCTCAGAACTGGACAAAACAAGTACCAGAAGGTTCTATCTGTGGCCAGCGGCTGAGGGCTAGAAAGGATGAGACATGAACGAGTAGACAGGGGATAAACCCAGCACTCTCAGTGTGGCATGACACAGGCACAGCGGTCATGGTCACCTCCAGCCACCAGGACACTGGGGACATCTTCACACATTGTCCAGTTAATCCAAACTGGGTCAAGTCCTTGTGTGGTACTGAGGAGCTCTGAAATTCAGCCCAGGAAGGGAAAAAAACAAAGAAACGGATGAGCAGTAACCTCCAAGAAGACCGTGATGCTGGACTTCAAACGCTATCTGCCGTGAAATGAAAGCTCTGTAGTGGCATTTGCAGCTGCTCCCACCCCTGTCCCAGGAGCCAGCTGCTCACTCTCCTCACTCCAAGGTTGTGAGCAAAGTGTCTTCCGACATTTCTGAGTATCTCTGGAGGCAAGACCGCCTGCAGAGAGCCACTCTCTCAGAGCGTATTTCGTGGTCACTCAACAAATTAAAGCGGAGTCCTGAGATCCATCCGGACGTCGGCTGTGCGTCTCTGCCTGCTCTCCGTGAGCTGTCTGATGACTCACCTGAGTATTCAGTACTACTGTTTGCCTCTAACTACATATTTATCCAGGATATAACCCACTGTGGACAAACCTAGATCAGCACCTATCACCTGAGATTCAAGCCCCTCCCCAAGCACAACTTGTCCCCTGCCAAGCCAGCAGCCACAGGTAACACGACAGAAGATCTAGCAGCTGGCTGAAACACTGAATTCCAATAAGGATGCTTTCTCCGTGCTCCTGGGAATCCTCAGGAGAAACGTGTTTCCCTTCCTCCTGCTAAGGAGAAAGGGCAATGAAACAGCGCCCTCCCTGTTCAGGTGTTGAAACTAAGACTCTGGACCGAAACGAAGGGCTGCTTCCCCACTCCCTCTAAATCCGTGTGTGTGCTGTGTCTTCTTGACATGCTGGCCACCATGACATTCTCTGAAATGCCTTTGGACCACAGGGAAAAGGTGCCTGTCCCTTCAAAGGCTTCAACTGCACGGCAAGCTGTTCTTCCTTGATGGTTTTTACAGAATACAAAAGTTTACCAAAGCCTTCCCCCCTCCCACCCCCGCCAACCCCCCAAAGGGCCCTTTTATCAGGTATACCCTCTGATATTCTGAGTAAGCGTGCTCCCTATTCCCAAAACGGAATCACTCGGTGATGTTCTCTAGAAAACATTACCTCCCCATACTATCACCGGGACGCCCCCTGCTGCCCTCTTCCAGCTCTGATACTGGCTGGGCCGTTCAGTCAAACTTACTTCTTCACATCCTGCCTCCACTCAGAACACAGTAGTTTAGATCTGGTTCGTTGTTGCTGATGTTACTATTGTGCCTTTACTTGGCTTTTGAATTGCTGGTTTTGGTTAACGAAGAAGTGTATCGGAAAGTAATGAATTTCAGTAAAATGGCCACTAAAACTCAAAAAAAAATTTTTTGCTCTAGTTTGTTACTCAAGTTACTTACTGTTCTACTACTGTGAAGAGATACCATAGCAAAGGCAACTACTAGTCAAAAGCATTGAATTAGGGGCTTGTGTCAAGTTTAGAGAGTTAGTGAAGGCCAGCATATCAGGAAATACATTGGCTGGCAGGGAAGCAGGTACCGGTGAGCTCACCTCTGATCTATTAAGTTGTAAATAGAGGGGTTGGGGGTTGGGCTTGGCCATGGACTTTGGACCACAGAGAAAAGCTCGCTCGTGATGACATACCTCCTCTGGTAAGACCATGCCATACCTCTTAATTCTTCTAAAAGAGCGCCACCAACCTATTCTTATTCAAACTACCACTACTGAAGTGAGCCCTCGGTTCCATAATGCACTGTAAGTGTTGCAGAGAAAAACGTGAAGAACAGATGGGTGCTGGAGTGTGGATAAAACAAAAGGTCTTAGAAAGGAAATGATAACAGTAAAAGGACTGACTCTTGGTGAAACTACTCAAGGATATAGAGAATGAGTGCCAGGGGTCCAAATGGAACCAGAGTTCTGTTGTGGGTAGAATGTGTAAGAAACAGACCTAATATCCCTGTTGGGTCCATGATGGCTTCCCTTTGGCTAGTGAAAATTCATCATAATCTTAAAAGGACAGGTCCTTTACATTTGAAAACTTACCTCCAAAGTGCAATATTCATTTTTATCTTAAGATATTCTCTTGGCCAATCAGATCAAGAGTCACTGTTGAGACTAATTTTTACCATGGATTTGGAAGGCTAAAGAGAGCTAGTGTGGACCTTATACAACATTTTCCCACCCTTCATAGAATTCACACTGGAAATGTTTTGCTTCATAGGCATCAATGTCCCTCTGGAAGCCCAGAGACTTCCTCACCCACAATGTCAGGATTCTTCTGAGCCCCTGAATAAAGACAGTATCTTAAGGGTAGCTCAGACAGAGCCCAGTGAATTCGGGGCACTGGAGGACTTCAATTCCGCCTCGGAATTCCTATGATCCTTTTCTCAACAAAATGTAAACTATCAAAGAACCAAACTTTCAGAAGTATTGTTCCCACTGTAACTCTCCTCTTTGCACCTCTGCTATGAATCTTGATCCCCCAGGGCAATGAAAATACCTACAGATGAATAAAGGAAGGGTCATGCACAAGAAAGCACAAAGATTAACATCTCAAGAGATGGCATGACATTATCTAAGACAATTCTCCTAATAGCAGAGGACTGACATTCATAGAGCCAGTTGGCACTGTGGGGGTGGTGAAAGACACATCTTTAAATAATTTTTCGAGACAGAAGAAACCGGTGTGACATCAACCCTGTTAGCAAGACTGGCTCTCTTAACGATGTAGGGCAGGTCAGAAGCCACCAGAAAAGGCTCTGCAGGTGGCTGTCTTCCACAATTATTGCTGTGTGTTTAAGAGTATAAAGTACGGTCTGAAACCAAAATGCTGCACCTACAATTAATAACACATTTATGCAGTTATATGGAGCCTTTCGCCAGACCTCCAGATACTAGACTTTTTTTCTTTTTTTGCCTTCTTAGAGGGTGATGGCAAGCTGGTAAAATGCTCTGAGGAATTGTCTATTCTTTTATCTGTCCTTCCCCGGCCTTCAGTTTGCCAGATTTTTCTCTCTGTATAGTTTAATTACATGTGAAAGGAATTCAAATAACCCACTTATGCTATAGCGTATCTGAACTAAATGCCAAGAAAAAAAACTCGCTTTATTATTTGCTTTTATTGCTATTCATTTGCATATTCATTTGACCATACTGGCTCAAGCTGCTCTGAGTAGTTTGTAGCCCAGAGCGTCACCCAAGAAGCTGTATGTTTAGAGGGAAGGAATAGCTCTTCTCTGATGTTACGCAGAGACAGCACGTCCTCAGAAAGTTCTGTTTCCACCCATTGCAAAGCTGTCCTATATACATGACACTCTTCTGTTTTTATGAATGGTCTACTTCTTGTCATTCTGGTCCCAATCAGACACGCACGTTCTAAAAGTTAAAATGAAAGGGAAATCATTGATCAGAAAGACGGCACAGAGCAGTCGTTCTCAACCTTCCTAAGGCTGTGTGACCCTCTGATATAGTTCTTCGTGTCCTGGTGACCTCCCAACCATAAAACTATCTTCGTAGCTACTTCATAACCATAGTTTTGCTACTGTTATGAGTCATAATATAAACGTCTATGATTTCAGATGGTCTCAGGCAACCCTTGTGAACTGGTCATTGAACATCCACAATGAGGTCACAGCCCGCTAGTTGAGAACCGCTGGTAATAATTACCCATGAAAGTAAAGCCTAACTAGAACAATTATTCTCATCTTATTGAAACACATACATCCAAACTACTTAAATTCAGGCACGGGTTAACTGAAGAACTTCATTCAGCCACCCATTTCTTCACCATGAGGGGGCCCTTACTTTGAGTAAGAGGCACTAAACTGTAAAGAAAAACTATCAAAAGCTTTTCTTTGATACTGAAACTATTCCATCCCTGTTCTGAAATAGGTTCGCCCTTGAGTCTTTGCTCCTCAGGTAGGTCTTTCTGGCGTAAGTAAATTTAGCTTGATTTCTGGAGCAAATACTCTTTCTTCTTAAGTGTCACACTGAGCTGGGATGATATAGCTTCCTGTCCTCTTTGCACAGGCCCTAGCAAGTTTCCTAACAGATGGCCAATCAAGGGGGCATATCGCCCCCTTTTCTCATTTTCTCATTTTCAAAAGTTAGAGGGACTGCATGAAACCCACGTTCTTCCAGCAAACAAACTCAAGGTCAAGATTCAATGGTTAGAGGTTATCTCAATGCCAAATATGTGCAAATTTCTAATCAAACAAGTAACCCATACTCACAGACAGGAAAAGTTCAGTAAAATTGAAAATGGAGGAACACAATCAGTTTCTGATAAGGAAATCAAGTGACGAAATAAACCACACACAAACGAAATATCCAGATCATGGAATCCCTCGATGCTGTCAATAATTCTGCTAATCAAGGACAGTCTCTTTTACGGAGGCATACCTAATGACAAAGAACTAAGGCCACTGGGAAGCAAATGCTCTCGCTTCTCACGTGCCTTGCGGTTCCCTTTCTGACCAGGTGGATTTATAAGCTATGACTGGGTTTTATATCTTCGTTTGTATATCTGTGCGAGGCCAAGCTCTTTTTCACAAAGACTCTGGCTGGTGTCGTTCATGACATTCTGTGGTGAAGATTTATTCCCTGACCTTATCCTTTGGAAAGGACAACCTGAAATACTGAAGAAGTTGTGGCCTTGGCAGATTAAACCGCGAGTTATTTCTTCCTCCCAGAGGAAATATTAGCACCTGATGGCCAAGGCCAAGAGCAGACCTCACCTGGTGGCAATAGTCAATGCCAAAGGGACACTTGAACGGGATCTGGGATTTAGAATGCCACCTGAGGCCCCGGTGGCAGTCATGATGCAAATACATAACCCTTTTCCTTCAGCCTTGAACCCCTGTGACACATCAGAAGACCTTAACTAGAAAGTCACCAACCTGTAAAAGGAGGAACTGTTCCCAACACCTCTGTTTGCTTTCTTGTAAAAATCTCAGGAGCAAAGAACATACTTCTAAGCGAGCTTTCCAAAATTATACTCTGTTGACTTTCTAGGATAAACATCTTTAGAATGTTTTGACATTCTGCATCCATTCATATTTCTATTCATATATCCTATTATTTCCATTTCAGCCCCCAAGTGGGACTGAAAACTCAACCCTGACTAACTTTGACTTTAGCCTAGCTTAGTCACAGGAATGGTCTGTGTTTTTCATTCCTCAACTGTGCACTGCTTTGGACTGACTTCTGGACCTCGGCATGAAAATGGTTCCACTTAATTTTTCTGGCATGCTATCTCCTTTAACAAATGTCTGACACCTAAGTCCTAAGCTCCCCTGTTAGCCATAAACTAAACCACATTAGAACTGGAGATGCGGAGCTCTGCGAGGAGGGATCTTCAAACTTCCAGTAAGCAGGATTAAATTGGTTGTTTAATGATAATTCAGTCTAAACCAGGATGGCTGCCCTTTGTTCTTACTCTCACTTCCTAGAGCAGCATCCTGGGCATCTCCATCCTACGACAATGATGATCAAAAGGGAAAATCACTATCTTGAGATTTTATTGTTGTAAGGAGACATCATAACCATGGAAACGCTTAGAAGGAAAACATGTAATTGGGGCTGGCTTATAGTTTCAGAGCTTCAGTCCGTTATCATCATGGTGGGAAGTACGGCAGCCTCCAGGCAGACATGGTGCAGGAGGAGCTGAGAGTCCCATATCTTGATCTGAAGACAAAAGGAAAAGAATGAGACACACTAACTCCAACAAGGCCACACCTACTAATAATACCACTTCTTATAAGTATATGGGGAGGGGTATTTTTATTCAAACTACCATATTCCACTTCCTGTCTGCCAAAGGCTTGTAACTACAACACAATCCAGAATTGTATTCAGTCCAACTTAAGAAGTTCCCATAGTCTACAACAGTTTCAAACTCGTTTAAAAGCCCCACGTTCAAAGTCTCTTCTGAGATTCAGGCAATCTCTTAGCTGTAATCACCTGTAAAATAAAAATGAAAAGGCAAATCTCATACTTCCAACATACAAGACGAGAGAGAGAGAGAGAGAGAGAGAGAGAGAGAGAGAGAGAGAGAGAGAGAGAGAGTTACATTAACATTACTGGTAAGCTACTACTCTGTAATCATTAGGTCAGCAATAGAAGTAAAGAGCCAAACCTACTTATTTAATGTGCTTCTTTAGTTCTGTGGTGTCATCAAGTGTAAGGCACGTTTACCTGAGCAGCATCAAGCTACAGAGGAGGATATGCGCTGTTTAACATCAAAGGTATATTTATATCCCTTCCATTTTCTTCTCTAGGAGGCTTCCCTATTGGTTTTGGTTTGGTTTTTTGTTTCTTTTGTTTTGTTTGTTTGTTTCGTCTTCTTGGGTTTCATTATTGATGAAACAAAGAGATAAGCAGAGCCTCCTTTTGTCTTAAAATATTTTGATTTCGTCTGGAGGTTCCTCAGAAAATTAGACATTGAACTACCTGAGGACCCAGCTATACCTCCCTTGGGCATATACCAAAAAGATGCCCTAACATATAACAAAGACACATGCTCCACTATGTTCATAGCAGCCTTATTTATAATAGCCAGAAGCTGGAAAGAACCCAGATGCCCTTCAACAGAGGAATGTGGTACATCTACACAATGGAATATTACTCAGCTATGAAAAACAATGACTTTATGAAATTCATAGGCAAATGGATGGAACTGGAAAATATCATCATGAGTGAGGTAACCCAATCACAGAAAAACACACATGGTATGCACTCATTGTTAAGTGGCTATTAGCCCAAATGCCTGAATTGCCCTAGATGCACAGAACACATGAAACTCAAGATGAATAATCAAATTGCGAATGCTTCACTCCTTCTTTAAAAGGGGAACAAGAATACCCTTGGCAGGGAAAAGGGAGGCAAAGTTTAAAACAAAGGCAGAAGGAACACCCATTCAGAGCCTGCCCCACATGTGGCCCATACATATACAGCCACCCAATTAGACAAGATGGATGAAACAAAGAAGTGCAGACTGACAGGAACCAGATGTAGATCTCTCCTGAGAGACACAGCCAGAATACAGCAAATACAGAGGCGAATGCCAGCAGCAAACCACTGAACTGAGAACGGGACCCCCGTTGAAGGAATAGAGAAAGAACTGGAAGAGCCTGAAGGGGCTCAAGACCCCATATGAACAACAATGCCAAGCAACCAGAGCTTCCAGGGACTAAGTCACTACCCAAAGACTATACATGGACTGACCCTGGACTCTGACCTCATAGGTAGCAATGAATATCCTAGTAAGAGCACCAGTGGAAGGGGAAGCCCTGGGTCCTGCTAAGACTGAACCCCCAGTGAACGTGATTGTTGGGGGGAGGGCGGCAATGGGGGGAGGATGGGAGGGGAGCACCCATATAGAAGGGGAGTGGGAGGGATTAGGGGGATGTTTGCCCGGAAACCAGGAAAGCGAATAAGAATCAAAATGTAAATAAGAAATACTCAAGTTAATAATGAAAAAAACTAATAAAAATATTTTGATTTCTCATTTTTGCTAGTTGAATATTGAGAATTAGATGACTGCTCTATTGATGGAAAACATTGAAGGTCATCATCTAATGGTTAGCATAGGAGCAAATATGTTTAATACAGTCAAAATAGATTTCAGATCCCCCACTTACTTCCTGATAAAGTCTTGACTCTGTATTACAAAGGTAAGTTATTCTAACAATGGGCAGAGAACATGAAACAAACCAAAGAAATGAATAGTACAATAAAACGAGGGTACTATTCAATCAAATAACTATCCAACTGAGCTAGGCTAGAGCATTTTACATGCATGGCTGATATCATAACTGAATAAAACTATGACCAAATAGATCCCTTTGTTCTCTCCCTTTCTTTAGATTCGAGAGAACTACAGAAGGTCCTGCTGATGTGCCGAGCTTGAGTCTTAGTTATCTATCGCTTTTATTTCTACTGTAATCGTAAAGTTGGTCCATCTCTTTCTTTTCAAACATATATGTGTGTGTCTGTGTGTGTGTGTGTGTGTTTGTGTGTGTGTGTGTGTGTGTGTGTGTGTGTGTGTGTGTGTGTGTGTGTTGCTGTAAAATTAAATAAAATGTTTTTTCTTTTACCCTTCACTTGGTCTGGCACTGTAGTGCCCTAAGACATCTGTTAGATGTCTTCATCTCAGTCAGCAAAGTTTCTCACCTGCTTTGCTCTATCCCATATCACACTGCTGATAGCCTCTCTCTGATCCTGGCAACAATCTCTCTACCCATCTAGTTCCCAAGGCAGGTTGCCACCATGCCAGACATACACATCCCAATTTCGTGGTGACCTAGTGTCTCCAACCGCCGCATAATCTCTTAAACTTAAATCACCACATGAACACACAACACAATAACCTCTGATCCAATTGATAAGATATACCACCTAGGCATACAAAGCCCTGTACACATCCATCCCTTAAGAACATTCATACAACCTGTAAATGTGCAGAGAGGAATCTTAAGATCCACCTTCATGTTCTCTTGGCTGCCTCTCTCCCTTGTTCCAGTCTCCTCCTCTCTCTTTAAAACTTTTCTCCCACACATCCTTCCTTCTTGTCCAATGACAGGCTTCATTCTATCTTGTATCTGCCTTCACCTGCATACTGACATCATCCTACCTATATATCCAGCCCTTTAACAAATTTTTAAACTCTTCTCTGGCTTACTTATATCACCTGTCTACCTCAAAAGTTGTTAAGAACCATCCTAAAGCAAATTTACTATTGTAAAAAAGCAGTTAGACATTACTTCCACATTGAAGGGGTCAATAAGGGATAGCTATTTTAATGTACTTATTGTTATTGTTGTTTAATGTATTGTCATTTAACTCACCTTACAATAGGTCGATAAAGCAACATTGGCAGGTATGCCCTCCTTAGTACCATCAAGAATGTAAGTGCTTCTGTTCATCCCACCTCATGTTTTATACTTACAGGTTTTCCTCTTACTTCAGTGCCTTCATGAGGACACCCAAGCAACTCCTTAATAGCTATCCAATCTGCACTCATTCAACCAGAATGCTCTCAAAAAAGGAACGAACATCAAAGCACAAGGACTTCAAATGCACGTGACTAGAGAAGAGCCTCTCCACAATATATTATAATCAAAATATCAAGAACACAAAGCAAAGGATCAACAATAAAACTACAACAAAATACCGTGGACCCACAGAGAAAAACACATCATAGAAATATGAGATCACTCACTCCAACCTAAAAGCCAAGGGAAGCATGGAATGATGTATTTCAAGCCATGAAAGTGCATAACTACCAATGAGGATTTCTATATACCGAAAACGCATGCTTTGAAACTGACAGGAAAATAAAGAAACGTCAAGAGAAACATGAACTACGACCACTCCTGGCCAAGGCACTGGTGCTGCAGAACAAACTGAAAGGATTAATATACATGAAAGAGGGAGAGGAGCCTTCTCAGTCATGAGAGGACAAGGAGAACAGTGCAGAAGACCGATGAGCAAAAGAGATCTGGGGAGGTACCTAGATGAACACAGTGAACAAGCAAACGCCTGATGCTAAAAGGGAGAAAAAGAGAATAAACAGCAATCAAACTGACTACACAAAAATGTTGATAAACATTTCATAACAGCCTTCAATGTGTGCAGCCTCAATGCAGCAGTAAAGAAATGCAGATGAGCTGACAAACTTACAAACCATTTACAACGGTTGATTGTGTCCCCAAAACATACTTCACTGATAGGGATACCTAAAGCCCAAAAGGCAAAACACGGAAGCCAATGTATCAAGTTACCTGAAAACAAGCTGGTGTGGCTATTTTGATAACAATTAAATAGACCTCAGATCAAAACTAATCAGAAGAGATGAAGAAGGCTACTACATTATTAATAAGAGAAACAGTTCATTGTTCATCTTAACAGATGTTAAGATGTCAAATTTTATTTTTAAAAAAAATCCACCAATGGGTATAAAAGATCAGAAAAACCCTGGTAAAATTAATAGTGGGTGATTTCAATCTCTTATCTGCATTTCTGTATAGGTGGCCCAGACTAAAGATCAACAAAGAAACTTCATAGATAAAATGGATTTTTAGACAGAATGTGTGTTCTTCTCAATAGCCCATGGAACCTCCTCTAAAATAGACTCTTCTAAGACAAGAAGCAAGACTTAACAAAGAAAAGAATTCAAAGAACTCACTGTGTTAACAATACTATTAAAGGGGGGGGACTGAAGCCCTGAGGGCCAGCAGAAAGGATGGAAACAGGCAACCTCAGGAGAAAGGAGGTTGGGAGGACCCTCTAGAATGTACCAGAGACCTGAGAAGTAAGAGACTCTCAAGACTCAAAGGGAGAGACCCTAGATGAAAGGCCCTACAGTAGGGAGAGGGAACTTACTGAATCCATCTCCAGCAGAAAAACAGGGCATCAAGTGAGGGATGGGGTTGCTATCCCACAGCCAAAGCTCAGACCCATAATTCTTGTCTGAAAGAAATGCAGGGATGGAAATGGAGAAGAGCCTGAGGAAAAGAAGGTCCAGCAACAGGCCCAAAGTGGGATCCAGCTCAACGGGAGGCCCCAATACCTGACACCATCACTGAAGCTATGGGGCATTCACAAAAAAGGGACCTACCATGACTGCTCTCCAAAACGACCCAACAAGCAGCTGAAAGTGTCAGATGCAGATATGTGCACCCAATGTGCTGCTGATCCCTGTGGTTGAATTAGGGGAAAGCTGGAGGAAGCTAAGGAGGAGGGCAACCATGTAGGGGGACCAGCAGACTCAATTAACCTGGACCCCTAAGATCTCTTAGACACTGGATCAGCAACAGACAGCATATACCAGCTGAGATGAGGCCTCCAACACATATACAACAGAGAACTCCCAGGTCTGGGTTCAGTCAGAGAAGATACACCTAGCCCTCAAGAAACTGGAGGCCTCAAGAAGTTTAGAGGTGTGGTGGGGTGGGTAGAGTAGGCACATCCTTGTGGAGACAGGGAGGAGGGAAGTGTTGGGGCAGGGGCGGCAGGGAGTAGAAATGGGATGTGGAACCATTGCAGTGGTGGACCTGGAGGGGAATAAATCTGGGGTATTAAAATAAACAAAATAAACAAATACATACATACATACATACATACATACATACATACATACATACATGCATATAAAAAAACAATACTCTTTGATAACTAACTAGTAGTCCCTGAAGAAATTGCAGGTGAAATTTTTAAATTCCTTGAATTAAATAAAAATAAAAGTACACTTCCTGGTGGCTGCCGCCGCGGAGAGCTCATAAGCAACACCCCATGAGCAAACTTGAGCCTCACGACCACAGATAAGACCAACTTTTCTGCTGCAAGCGACCTGCCTGGTGAACTCAGGACACACAGAGGCAAAATTTCTCTAGGACCGGACACTTCCAGTATTTAGTGGGAGTCCCAAACCGGCAGATCCCTGCCCGCAGCAGCTCTCTGCTCCCAAACCCCGTGGGAGAGAGACCTCACCGCCTGGACAGGTGGGCACTCCTGAGGCTGCAGAGCGGAAGAGACCACCAACACTGCCAACCCCTGCCCACATCCCTGGCCCAAGAGGAAACTGTATATGGCCTCTGGGTTCCTGTAGAGGAGGGCCCAGAAGCAGCAGGTCTGCTGCGTCTGAGACACCACCGGAACCTGAAGGGACCAACCGGATAAACAGTTCTCTGCACCCAAATCCCGTGGGAGGGAGAGCTAAACCTTCAGAGAGGCAGACACGCCTGGGAAACCAGAAGAGACTACACTCTGCACACATTATTGATTCCAGAGGAAAACACCAAACGCCATCTGGAACCCTGGTGCACGGAAGCTCCCGGAAAGGGCAACGAAGATCTTCCTGGTGGCTGCCGCCGAGGAGAGCTCATAAGCAACACCCCACGAGCAAACTTGAGCCTCGGGACCACAGGTAAGACCAACTTTTCTGCTGCAAGCGACCGGCCTGGTGAACTTAAGACACAGGCCCACAGGAACAGCTGAAGACCTGTAGAGAGGAAAAACTACACGCCCAAAAGCAGAACACTCTGTCCCCATAACTGGCTGAAAGAAAACAGGAAAACAGGTCTACAGCACTCCTGAAACACAGGCTTATAGGACAGTCTAGCCACTGTCAGAAATAGCAGAACAAAGTAACACTAGAGATAATCTGATGGCGAGAGGCAAGTGCAGGAACCCAAGCAACAGAAACCAAGATTACATGGCATCATCGGAGCCCAATTCTCCCACCAAAGCAAACACGGAATATCCAAACACACCAGAAAAGCAAGATCTAGTTTCAAAATCATATTTGATCATGATGCTGGAGGACTTCAAGAAAGACGTGAAGAACTCCCTTAGAGAACAAGTAGAAGCCTACAGAGAGGAATCACAAAAATTCCTAAAAGAATTCCAGGAAAACATAAATAAACAAGTAGAAGCCCATAGAAAGGAGTCACAAAAATCCCTGGAACAATTCCAGGAAAAGACAATCAAACAGTTGAAGGAATTAAAAATGGAAATAGAAGCATCAAGAAAGAACACATGAAAACAACCCTGGATATAGAAAACCAAAAGAAGAGACAAGGAACTGTAGATATGAGCTTCACCAACAGAATACAAGAGATGGAAGAGAGAATCTCAGGAGCAGAAGATTCCATAGAAATCATTGACTCAACTGTCAAAGATAATGTAAAGCAGAAAAAGCTACTGGTCCAAAACATACAGAAAATCCAGGACTCAATGAGAAGATCAAACCTAAGGATAATAGGTATAGAAGAGAGTGAAGACTCCCAGCTCAAAGGACCAGTAAATATCTTCAACAAAATCATAGAAGAAAACTTCCCTAACCTAAAAAAAGAGATACCCATAGGCATACAAGAAGCCTACAGAACTCCAAATAGATTGGACCAGAAAAGAAACTCCTCCTGTCACATAATAGTCAAAACACCAAACGCACAAAATAAAGAAAGAATATTAAAAGCAGTAAGGGAAAAAGGTCAAGTAACATATAAAGGCAGACCTATCAGAATCACACCAGATTTTTGCCAGAAACTATGAAAACCAGAAGATCCTGGACAGATGTCATACAGACCCTAAGAGAAAACAAATGCCAGCCCAGGTTACTGTATCCTGCAAAACTCTCAATTAACATAGATGGAGAAACCAAGATATTCCATGACAAAACCAAATTTACACAATATCTTTCTACAAATCCAGCACTACAAAGGATAATAAATGGTAAAGCCCAACATAAGGAGGCAAGCTATACCCTAGAAGAAGCAAGAAACTAATCGTCTTGGCAACAAAACGAAGAGAGTGAAAGCACACAAACATAACCTCACATCCAAATATGAATATAACGGGAAGCAATAATCACTATTCCTTAATATCTCTCAACATCAATGGCCTCAACTCCCCAATAAAAAGACATAGATTAACAAACTGGATACGCAACGAGGACCCTGCATTCTGCTGCCTACAGGAAACACACCTCAGAGACAAAGACAGACACTACCTCAGAGTGAAAGGCTGGAAAACAACTTTCCAAGCAAATGGTCAGAAGAAGCAAGCTGGAGTAGCCATTCTACTATCAAATAAAATCAATTTCCAACTAAAAGTCATCAAAAAAGATAAGGAAGGACACTTCATATTCATCAAAGGAAAAATCCACCAAGATGAACTCTCAATCCTAAATATCTATGCCCCAAATGCAAGGGCACCTATATACGTAAAAGAAACCTTACTAAAGCTCAAAACACACATTGCACCTCACACAATAATAGTGGGAGATTTCAACACCCCACTCTCATCAATGTACAGATCATGGAAACAGAAATTAAACAGAGACGTAGACAGACTAAGAGAAGTCATGAGCCAAATGGACTTAACAAATATTTATAGAACATTCTATCCTAAAGCAAAAGGATATACCTTCTTTTCAGCTCCTCATGATACTTTCTCCAAAATTGACCATATAATTGGTCAAAAAACGGGCCTCAACAGGTACAGAAAGATAGAAATAATGCCATGCGTGCTATCGGACCACCACGGCCTAAAACTGGTCTTCAATAACAATAAGGGAAGAATGCCCATATATGCGTGGAAATTGAACAATGCTCTACTCAATGATAACCTGGTCAAGGAAGAAATAAAGAAAGAAATTAAAGACTTTTTAGAATTTAATGAAAATGAAGGTACAACATACCCAAACTTATGGGACACAATGAAAGCAGTGCTAAGAGGAAAACTCATAGCGCTGAGTACCTGCAGAAAGAAACAGGAAAGAGCATATGTCACCAGCTTGACAGCACAACTAAAAGCTCTAGAGCAAAAAGAAGCAAATACACCCAGGAGGAGTAGAAGGCAGGAAATAATCAAACTCAGAGCTGAAATCAACCAAGTAGAAACAAAAAGGACCATAGAAAGAATCAACAGAACCAAAAGTTGGTTCCTTGAGAAAATCAACAAGATAGATAAACCCTTAGCCAGACTAACGAGAGGACACAGAGAGTGTGTCCAAATTAACAAAATCAGAAATGAAAAGGGAGACATAACTACAGATTCAGAGGAAAGTCAAAAAAAATCATCAGATCTTACTATAAAAACCTATATTCAACAAAACTTGAAAATCTGCAGGAAATGGACAATTTCCTAGACAGATACCAGGTACCGAAGTTAAATCAGGAACAGATAAACCAGTTAAACAATCCCATAACTCCTAAGGAAATAGAAGCAGTCATTAAAGGTCTCCCAACCAAAAAGAGCCCAGGTCCCGACGGGTTTAGTGCAGAATTCTATCAAACTTTCATAGAAGACCTCATACCAATATTATCCAAACTATTCCACAAAATTGAAACAGATTGAGCACTACCGAATTCCCTCTATGAAGCCACAATTACTCTTATACCTAAACCACACAAAGACCCAACAAAGAAAGAGAACTTCAGACCAATTTCCCTTGTGAATATCGATGCAAAAATACTCAATAAAATTCTGGCAAACTGAATCCAAGAGCACATCAAAACAATCATCCACCATGATCAAGTAGGCTTCATCCCAGGCATGCAGGGATGGTTTAATATACGGAAAACCATCAACGTGATCCATCATATAAACAAACTGAAAGAACAAAACCACATGATCATTTCATTAGATGCTGAGAAAGCATTTGACAAAATTCAATACCCCTTCATGATAAAAGTCCTGGAAAGAATAGGAATTCAAGGCCCATACCTAAACATAGTAAAAGCCATATAAGCAAACCAGTTGCTAACATTAAACTAAATGGAGAGAAACTTGAAGCAATCCCACTAAAATCAGGGACTAGACAAGGCTGCCCACTCTCTCCCTACTTATTCAATATAGTTCTTGAAGTTCTAGCCAGAGCAATCAGACAACAAAAGGAGGTCAAGGGGATACAGATCGGAAAAGAAGAAGTCAAAATATCACTATTTGCAGATGATATGATAGTATATTTAAGTGATCCCAAAAGTTCCACCAGAGAACGACTAAAGCTAATAAACAGCTTCAGCAAAGTGGCTGGGTATAAAATTAACTCAAATAAATCAGTAGCCTTCCTCTACACAAAAGAGAAACAAGCCGAGAAAGAAATTAGGGAAACGACACCCTTCATAATAGACCCAAATAATATAAAGTACCTCGGTTTGACTTTATCCAAGCAAGTAAAAGATCTGTACAATAAGAACTTCAAGACTCTGAAGAAAGAAATTGAAGAAGACCTCAGAAGGTGGAAAGATCTCCCATGCTCATGGATTGGCAGGATTAATATAGTAAAATGGCCATTTTACCAAAAGCAATCTACAGATTCAATGCACTCCCCATCAAAATACCAATCCAATTCTTCAAAGAGTTAGACAGAACAATTTGCAAATTCATCTGGAATAACAAAAAACCCAGGATAGCTAAAACTATCCTCAACAATAAAAGGACTTCAGGGGGAATCACTATCCCTGAACTCAAGCAGTATTACAGAGCAATAGTGATAAAAACTGCATGGTATTGGTACAGAGACAGACAGATAGACCAGTGGAACAGAATTGAAGACCCAGGAATGAACCCACACACCTATGGGCACTTGATCTTTGACAAAGGAGCCAAAACCATCAAATGGAAAAAAGATAGCATTTTCAGCAAATGGTGCTGGTTCAACTGGAGGTCAACATGTAGAAGAATGCAGATCAATCCATGCTTATCACCCTGTACAAAGCTTAAGTCCAAGTAGATCAAGGACCTCCACATCAAACCAGATACACTCAAACTAATAGAAGAAAAACTAGGCCAGCATCTAGAACACATGGGCACTGGAAAAAATTTCCTGAACAAAACACCAATGGCTTATGCTCTAAGATCAAGAATCGAAAAATGGGATCTCATAAAACTGCAAGCTTCTGTAAGGCAAAGGACACTGTGGTTAGGACAAAACGGCAACCAACAGATTGGGAAAAGATCTTTACCAATCCTACAACAAATAGAGGGCTTATATCCAAAATATACAAAGAACTCAAGAAGTTAGACCGCAGGGAGACAAATAACCCTATTAAAAAATGGGGTTCAGAGCTAAACAAAGAATTCACAGCTGAGGCATGCCGAATAGCTGAGAAACACCTAAAGAAATGTTCAACATCTTTAGTCATAAGGGAAATGCAAATCAAAACAACCCTGAGATTTCACCTCACACCAGTGAGAATGGCTAAGATCAAAAACTCAGGTGACAGCAAATGCTGGCGAGGATGCGGAGAAAGAGGAACACTCCTCCATTGTTGGTGGGATTGCAGACTGGTACAACCATTCTGGAAATCAGTCTGGAGTTTCCTCAGAAAATTGGACATTGAACTACCTGAGGATCCAGCTATACCTCTCTTGGGCATATACCCAAAAGATGCCCCAACATATAAAAAAGACACGTGCTCTACTATGTTCATAGCAGCCTTATTTATAATAGCCAGAAGCTGGAAAGAACCCACATGCCCTTCAACAGAGAAATGGATACAGAAAATGTGGTACATCTACACAATGGAATATTACTCAGCTATCAAAAACAATGACTTTATGAAATTCATAGGCAAATGGTTGGAACTGGAAAATATCATCCTGAGTGAGGTAACCCAATCACAGAAAAACACACATGGTATGCACTCATTGTTAAGTGGCTATTAGCCCAAATGCTTGAATTACCCTAGATGCCTAGAACAAATGAAACTCAAGATGGATGATCAAAATGTGAATGCTTCACTCCTTCTTTAAAAGGGGAACAAGAATACCCTTGGCAGGGAAGAGAGAGGAAAAGATTAAAACAGAGGCAGAAGGAACACCCATTCAGAGCCTGCCCCACATGTGGCCCATACATATACAGCCATCCAATTAGACAAGATGGATGAAGCAAAGAAGGGCAGGCTGACAGGAACCAGATGTAGATCTCTCCTGAGAGACACAGCCAGAATACAGCAAATACAGAGGCGAATGCCAGCAGCAAACCACTGAACTGAGAATAGGACCCCCGTTGAAGGAATCAGAGAAAGAACTGGAAGAGCTTGAAGGGGCTCGAGACCCCTTATGAACAACAATGCCAAGCAACCAGAGCTTCCAGGGACTAAGCCACTACCTAAAGACTATACATGGACTGACCCTGGACTCTGACCTCATAGGAAGCAATGAATATCCTAGTAAGAGCACCAGTGGAAGGGGAAGCCCTGGGTCCTGCTAAGACTGAACCCCCAGTGAACGTGATTGTTGGGGGGAGGGCGGCAATGGGGGGAGGATGGGGAGGGGAACACCCATAAAGAAGGGGAATGGGGTTGGGGATTTAGCTCAGTGTTAGAGCGCTTGCCTAGGAAGCGCAAGGCCCTGGGTTCGGTCCCCAGCTCCGAAAAAAAGAACCAAAAAAAAAAAAGAAAAAAAAGAAGGGGAGGGGGAGGGATTAGGGGGATGTTTGCCTGGAAACCGGGAAAGGGAATAACACTCGAAATACAAATAAGAAATACTCAAGTTAATAAAAAAATAAATAAAAGTACAAAATACCTTCAACTTATAGACAATGTGATACTATCTGGAAATGCTATAGTTATGAGTTCTTTAATTATAAAATCAGAAAGATATAAATAGCCCAGTGATATACCTCAAGACCTTAGGAAAACAAGAACAATCCAAACCCAAAAGTGGTATATTACAATAAATAGAAATCAGGGGAGATATTAATGAAATGGAAAGTAAGAGAACAGCGCAGAGATAATTAAACAAAAGGTTGATTTTTCTTGAAAATAAATGTGTAAAACCAACAAACACCTAGCCAAGTAAACAAGAGAGAAAGACCCAAGTTAATAACATCATGAGCGAAAAAGGATTTTTTTTTATTGGCAGAAATAATATTGCAAAACTGGTTACATTGCCAAAAGCAAACTCCAGATGATTTGACACAGTAAAATTTCAATGTTATTGAAATAACTAGGAAAAGTCTTTTAAAAAAATCATTTAGGAATGCCAAAGATAACAGATTCCAAAGAAATGCAGAGGAACAACCGTTATGGAATGGTTTGAAATGTAAGGTTTGAAGTTGAGTCTTAACTACCGGGAGACACCCCACCCCACCCCCACCCCCCAGTGAGACATGAGAACAGAGTTCGATGCAAATGCAAGAGGTTTATTTTTCCAGCGTGTCGGGGTCGACCCTCAATCAGCCCCTCGCGACGAGTGACTAGAAGGCGACCCTGATTGGCTATTCCAAGCAGTTTTTATACTTTTTAGGGGCACAGGTTACATCAGCAAGGTTACAGTTCAAACTTATGGGCTAAGCCTTTAAATCTATTTAAATCTATGGGCTAGCAAGCATGACAGGCATTTGAACTCTACCTGGGACTGTTCAAAGGGTCAGTCAGTACATTCTGAGAATTTTTTACTCAGGAATGCTCCTGTGGGTAGAGAACGGAACTTGGCCTAAACTCATCCCCAGGCAGGAGGGGGAAGCAGTAAGGAGGGTGCCGGACTGGAAAAGCCCTTAGGGTCCCTCAGAAAGAAGGAGAGGAAAGATTGTAGGAACTGAAGGAGTTTGCTGTAAGGTTCATCTCTAATGCCAGAAGCTACACCCATAAAGCAGCATGACTGCTAAGCATGATCTAAACAAGGACAATAATAGACATGACAAAAAGGACAAGAAAAAGCTCAGGAGGTCTCAACCCTGCACAAAGAAATATTGGTGACTAAGGAAAGCTGAGAGTGGGAGAAATAGTGTGCCAGTTGACTACCCAGTACCAAGTAGCCACCCCTGAGAAAGTACATATAAGTAACATTATACAGAAAAAGCACATTAGACTTACATATTTAAGAATGTATATGTATATATGTATACATATACACATACACATGCACATACACATATACATATATGTATGTAACAGCACTTGATGAAAAAGAGGCAATGAATTTAAAGAAGAATGAGGAATATGGGAGCGTTTGGAGGAAGAAGCAATTATGTAATAATGTTATAATATCAAAGAATAAAAGATGTATTTTTAAAGACACTAAAGAAAAGAATAGAAGACACTAAAATTGTGAAAAGAACTCTCCTTTTTATTTTAATGGCAGAAGTGATATTGTAAAACTGGTTGTATTGCCAAAAGCAAGCTACAAATTTGACACAGTAAAATTTCAGTGCCGTTCTTCAATAGCTAAAAAAAATTTTAAATTCATTTAGTAATGCCAAAGACCAGAGACAGCAGAAAGTATTCTAAGCAGAAAGCAATGAAGAAGTTATCACAATATCCTATCTCTAATATACCACAGAGCTACAATAATAAAAGCAATATGGCGGTGGCACAGAAACATGTATGTAGACCATGAAAGAGTGATTCATTTCAAAAAAAACTACACAGCCGTATATACTTAATTTTCAACAAAGATTTCAAAAATGTGCAATGTTAAATGGTTCTGGAAAAACTGAATATCCACATGTTAGAGAATGAAGCTAGATCCACAGTTCTCAATCTGAACAAACCAATTCAAATTGATCAAAAATCTTAATATAAAAGCAGGAACAGCAATTGATAGAGGAGAACAGAGGTGAAATATTTCAAAACATAGGTACAGGCAATGGGTTTCTGGAAAGGGCCACACTAGCACAAGAAATGCAAAGAACTGGCATGTCAGATAGGATTCTGTGAAATCAAAAAGTATATGTCCAGCAAAGAAATGCTTACCAGAACAAAGAGAGGCATATAACAAGTAAAACATCTTTGCCAACTATAAAACGGATGAGAAATTAATATTGAGTTTATGTAGAGAGCTGAAAAAATTAAACATCAAAAACCAAATCATGCAGTCTATAAATAGACCAATGGTTCTCAACCTTCTGAATACTGTGACCCTTTAATTCAGTCCCTCATGTTGTGATGACCTCAATGACAAAATTATATTGTTGCTATTTCATAGCTATAATTTTGCTACTGTTATGAATTGCAATGTAAATATTTGATATGCAGGATATCTGATATGAGACCCCTTTGGAGGTTGCGACTAGCAGGTTGGAATAGATGGTTCTCAAATGAAGAAAGGTGGCTCAGTAGTTAAGACCACAGTCTGCTCTTCCAGCGACAACTACATTGGCTATTCAGGATCCCAGTTCAGTCCAGAGCCTATGACAGAATGAGTTTTTAAGCACAAAAGCCACATCCTTGATTGACCCACCTCAGTTAGCCGGGGTAAGAACTACAGAAGCCAGAGATCAAGTTAATACACTTAGAGACTTTCTCAGAGCTGTGGGCTTTCCTGGGTTAGGCCTTTGCTTTGGTTTCTACAGGTGTTGCTGCCTGCATGCTGGGTCCCAAAGCCTGAATGGCACTTCCACCACAGAACTGGTTGTGCTAAGATCTGAGGACCTATGATATCATTAAGTAACTGGTCTTCCTCTTTGCCATTATTGGTTCCTTTTTTTTTTTCTCTTTTCTTCGGAGCTGGGGACCGAACCCAGGGTCTTGCACTTGCTAGGCAAGCGCTCTACCACTGAGCTAAATCCCCAACCCCTGGTTCCGTTTTTTAATATGAGGAATATGATTTTTTTTTGCTCTTCAATTCTTTTCTTGAATGCATTATATATATATATATATATACATATACATATACATATACATATACATATACATATACATATACATATACATATACATATACATATACATATACATATACATATACATATACATATACATATATATATCTCCATCCTACATCTTGGGACATGACAGAGTTTCCCCTAATAAATACTGGAAATTAGAACTTAGGCAAATTCCATTCCCACAGCAATCCTGTCCAGCTTCTTTCATTACCAGATTGCTCAACCAACTTTATCATTAGTGCCGGACAGTCTGACTTAGCGCCCAAACCAATTAATACGCGATTTGAATCAGAGGCATGTATAAAATTATTTGGGAGTGTTCTATAGTGATCGGGACTTGGAAAAACTCTTAAGTACGTAATCCATTACCTCCCTATGTGCGTCCGTAAAAAAGCAATTGATCGTTGCTGACAATAATGAGTTTTCAGAAGCAAAAGCTACCTTTCTCTTGTTCAGTATCCCTCTCTGCATGCAGCAGATAATACTATCTTCGGAGTTTAATAATATATACCCTCGGGACGGAAAATCACTCTGCCTAAAAGGTTTTCCTTGAGTTTTTCCGATTTATCATGTCAAGCTCCCTGTATTAGAAGACTAGGGAGTACTCCCTCAATCCTCACCGCTTCTGTGGGTGGGGACAGCACATTATAAAGGTCCTCTGTCACTGCGTTCTCCATCACCTGAAAGGGGATGCGTACACTGGATCCTCCTGTGGCCCTGTACTCACCAGGACAAAGACAAAAGCAGAGGGCTTTGTTTAGAAGCTGCTTGGCGCTACCGACAATTAACAGACTCCTCTTAACAACAGTACTCCTTATAACCTCATTGCTAAGGAAGGGCTATGTAGACTCCTACCTCCATTTAATTAATTCTGCTGGGGAAATAGTTATTTTAGGTGTTAATTGTTACTTGGGAGCAATTCAAACCAGTATCCCTAATACATCAACACACAAACATAAGCCTTTGTGAATAATACTGATTGAGTTCACTTCCTGGCAGCCACAAGCTGTAGAAGAATGCAGGGCACTTGACAGGCCTAGGTGCTGATGGTGGGTGGGGAGGGAGCAGAGCTTTATTCCTCTAAAATAGTAGTGATGGTTCTGTTCAAAACAATAAAACGTTTTCTCTTCCTCCTTGGTGTAGCCCTGGTCGCCTTACAAAATATCATGAAATCAAATTTTTTAAACGAAAAAGGAGATGGAAGAAATACATTTCTAGTGATCAATGCAATACAGTAGTCAAAAATCTACTTAGCTGGACAGTCAGAGAAAAAAGTAGTCTCTTTGATTGTTGAAAACTACACAATGGCTATGTGTTCAGGAGGGACTGACTTTAAGATGTTCGCAATGAAACACCAGTCAAGGTGACAGGAAGAGACTACATTGAGGTGGGACCAGGGAGTGCTTCCTTACTCTGAAATCGATCTGTGTATTCTGGGTTTGATGCTAGGCACTGCTGCCCCCTTCTTCAACAGTGAAGGTAAAAAAAAGCAGGGTCAAGGGCCAGCGCTCTGCAGATGGCAGAATAGAAAGCTTTGAAAATCCGCACTCTTAACGCCTTTATCGAACTACTTGCTGGTATGACCTTGAAACTACTTCATCTCAGACCTTCTACTTATGTGAGATAATAAACATCATTATTCTTCGAGCTATTTTGTTACCAGAAAGAACGTATTTGCAGCAGAAAGTGCCGTATCTGATAAAGCAGCCAAGGTTCTTCGTTCAGTGTCTTCCCAATATGTTTTATTTCTGGAGGGGGCAAAAAAAAAAAATGACCTATACAGTGTAAAAGGAATGAAAACGCAAGCCGAACCAAACAGAACAATCTCATGCCCTTACTTTCTGGCTAAGGTAATCACTATGTTTTTCCTTGTAATGGTCTATGAGAAGACATTAGTGTTCCCTTCTGTGCACCTACAGCAAGTGTCCATTCACAGGATGCGTTCACAGTGCACGGGATCACATGGTGATGGAGAACATTGCTCTGCATCTAAAGAGTTCATGGTGTAGTCGTGGGGATGCCCCTCTCTGGCTACATAGATTAAAGGACAGCAAAAAATCCCCAAGCGTCGGCTTCCTTATCAGCACTTCCTTCTCCGGGTTAACAATGGAATGGTAGGCAAATTGGCCCCCTGACTCACAGCACATAAGAGGACTTCAAAAAGTACTGGCTGCAAAATAAGAAATATAATAAGTAGGCAAAGACGGATATCACCAAGAAAGGAGTCTAGATTTTTCAATCTATTAAAAATTATCAACCTACAAGGCACAGATGCATTTTTCTTCTTACTGCTATTGCTGTTAAGAAATAAGTAGATAAACTTCCGTTTTCCCCTCAAGAGAAAAAGATTAGGACGATAGCTTGAATCTGGGTAGTGGAGTGTTGGTCTCCAACAGATGGTGCAAATTGAGAGACCATAGAGGCCTTTAGAGGTAGGACTTGATGGGACCCTCGGGTCATTCAGACATACCATCTAAGGGAAGTGGAAGCCCTAACGCGTTCCTGTTTCTCTCTTTATCTCCCAGCAGCCATGAGTTAAGCACCTTGCTCCTCGATGTGTTCCCTTCCATGATGTGTCCGCCCCCCACCCCAAAAAAAAATACCAGTGGTATCCACCAACCTCAGACTAAAACCTCCGCAGCTGTAAGTCAAAATGAGATCTTCCCTGTTGACTCTTACAGGAAGCATTTTCCTGTGGGATGATGTCACAGGTGGGGCAGGTACGAGATAGAAGGAGGCCTGTCATTGGAGGAGAAGGAAGGATGGGCCGGAGAAAAGTTTGAAGGAAGAAGAGGAGACTGGATCGGAAAGGAGGGGAGACAGGAGGGACAAAGAGAGTAGCCACGGCAGAGAGAAAATAGAAGCTGACGTTAAGATTCCACTCTGTGTATTTACAGGTTGTTATGAATGTTCTTAAGGGATGGATGTGTACTGGGCTTTGTATGTTTAGGTGGGCAATTATATCTTATCAATTGGGTCAAAGGTTATTGTGTTGTGTGTTCTTTCATGTGTAGATTTAAGTGTAATGGTGGTCTGGGCCGCCACGGATTTGGAATGTGTGCTTCTGGCAAGATATCCAGCAGATATCTTGGGGCACGGCAGTGCCGAACCTAGTGGGGATAAAAGACGTTTTTAATTTTTATATTTTTACAACAACATTCTCCCTCCCATACAGGTATGTATTAAGACCGCCATATTTTCCGCCATCGCTCTACCTTTTCTCTCTACCTTCCTTTGTCTCCCTGCTCCCCTCTCCTGGCTGTCCTCTTTCCCCTACTAAACAGTCGCACACTACTTTCATTTAATATTTATGCATAAATAGTTTTACATAACTATTTCACATCTAAGACCAAAAATGAGAGAAAGCATACAAAATACTAATTTTAATATTAAAAATTAATTTTAATTAAATATTTAACTTAATTAAAGAAATTTATATGTAATATTCAGATTAAAATAATTAAATTAAATTAATGAGAGTTAAATTTAAATTAAATATCTAAATTAAATTTTACTTAAATATTTAAACATATATTATTAAAAAAGTAAGCCAATCTTCCAGAAACTGTCTTAATTTGCTTAATATAATTTTCTCTACTTATACTCTTTTTCCTACAAACAACATAACTTTATTCTTTACAGCTGAATTTTTTCATATGCATAAAAACATATACATGTATAAAAATCTCACAGTTCCCTATTTGTTCCTCTCACATCAGGCCCCTTGGTGCCTTCCATAATGTAGCTACTATGATTTTACTGAAATATACATTGACATACGAGTGTCCCTGTGATGTGTTGACTTGGGTACTTGTCCACAGTAATTTTGTAACTACTGGACTGGCCTATGGTCACACCAATATTAAATAAGGGTTTCCTTTGTCTACATTCCCAACAGAATTTATTGTCCACTGTTTCCTCGATGATTGTCATTCTGGCTGGGGTAAGCTGTTACTTTTACTGTCATAAGTAAGCAGTCAAACAAGGAGAATTCAGATAACAGTATTCTGGTTTTGTTTATAGGTTATGCAATTCCTCACAAAAATAATTTGCATATCTATAAAAACATAACTTATTAAGAACATAAACTCCGTAGCTTTACCTAAACGAAGGGGATAAATAAAAGTGCAGGGGGGAGCAGGAAGTTGGGTCAGCAATTGGGATGTAAAATAAATAAATAAAAAGAAACTTAAAACATTTACAAAAAAAAATAGCTTTCTTTTAAACTCACAGGACAGCCTTTGGCTGCCTCTCAAAACAAGAGTTAAAAATTTTAAAGTCAAATTAATTTTTAAAACAAAAATAAGAAATAAGAGAAATACCTTTGTAACAATACCCTTGCAAAAATTTAATAAACTGAGCAGTCAGAGGGGAGAAAAAATTGCCTTTTTTTAATTGTTAAAGACTACGCCAAAGTTATAGGTGGCTGACCATAAAAATGAATATATAAGCAGGTAAAATCAAGATTTTAAATGAGTATGATTACAGTAATTGTAGTTCACTTTCAATTGTTCTGCTCCAATAATCCCTTAACTCAGTCAACAAACACATGCTGCTCAGCACTTGTCAGATGCCAGTCCAGACAGCGCCCAATCAGTACAGGTGAGTGAAACCCCATCTCAAAGAACTGTAGTCCACTCTGGAGGTTGCTATGTGCTTTCACAAGGATATGTCCGTGCTGCTAGAGGAGGTATTTAGGGCAATGGATTTAAATATTCAACAAATATTTCAATTCTACCCATAACGACACCAAAATAATTGCACTAATTAGCAATTATATCTAAGATATAAAAGTGAACATTAACGAATGAACTAGGTAATTAATTCCTGGGTCATTAGCAAGCATCTAAGCCTGAGTATATGGCATTCTCGCCAAAGCCATGAAGCAAAATGCCACACATCCTGCAGTACCCGGATTGGTGTCTTTCTTAGAACAAGCAGTTGGTAAGGCTTGAAAGCCAAAGGGACTTCTTTATCTAGGCAGGTAGCATGGATACACCTGGTTTAAACAAAGACGCTGTCATCTTTGTACTCCTCTATCAAAACAAGGCCCTCGTTGTGTTAATTTGTTGGCTTTGAGTTTCTTCATTTTTTAATTGAAAAGCTGCCAGCCTTCCAGAGAGGTCAGGAAAAATGAACTAAACCGATGTGAATTTTCTGGCAAATAGCAGACTGACTCTCAATAAGTGTTACTGCCTTTTTCTTTTGTCTTGATTCCTCTTCACAGCCACTCTACGAACATGACGGAAATTTTTCAGTTAACATATGCAAGAGAAAATGTAACCCAGGACGAGCACTGAGCCTGCTTTAGATACTGCTAGTATTTCACGGCAAACATACTAAGTGCAGGTAGACTGATTTTATGTTCCATATGTACTTTAATTATGAGGTTGAACATTATTTTGGAAATAATGCTAAATTATTTTGTTGAAGGAAATTATTGCACATGCAAATGAGACCAACAGTTCTGTTACCAGAATAAACATCTTTTTATAGGATTCGGGCTGATTTTTTTTCCCATAGCTCTGAACCTGAGAATGAATATTAATTATGGAAAAATCTTATTAAGTGATGCCTCCATGCCTGAGGAATGCTGAGTCTGAAGCCATTTATCCTACTCACAGAATACAGATGCAGGCCAAGGATCTAACATCCTTACATCCTTTGGGGACCACTGCGGGTTGCTGTTATAGAATTCCTGCTCCCAGATTCCCGAAGACAGTATGCATAATCAACCAATGAAGGGAACGCAGGCACTTACACACTGGATTAGTGTTCTTGGACAACAGCATTAGCTTACAAAAAGATAGCTGTTAACCTTAATAGGTCTCAGTTATTCTTTGCCTATTCTTTGAAAACAATGTATACACATATACAATGTATCAGGCTCTGGTCTACCCTCACTACCCCTCTGGAACTCACTCAGCCCCTCTTGTTAGAAACAGAGGATAATCTTAGTGTCACACAAGGGAGCACAAAGCAAAAGCAGTTCAGCAAAACAGGTCTCTGCAAAAGGTGGGCTCTGAGACCCAAACCAGGCTAGCGAGTCCACCTGGACAGGCATTCATTCACTTGGTTTTAAGCTAACACAGGTGGTTATGTCTTTTTCCCCGTTGGCTGAAGTCTGACTTCACAGTCTCTTGTGATTGCCTTGTATCAAAGGAATCCATGCGAGGGAAGTAAAGGGAAGCAGGACAGGGTCACCTGAGGTAACTCCCTGGTAAGGAGGATGAAAACTATAAGAGATTTCTCAAGGTGATGGGGACAAAAAGATTTGGATTCCTTGTTGTAAGCAAGTGTTACAGTATTTGACAGAAAACATGAATAGTTGATGCTTCTTATATATCCAATCCCACCTTCATCCCAATTTCATGTCTAATAATAATAATAATGATAACAACAATAATAATAACAATAACAATATCCACTGTGTCTAATTAGTACCCATGGGGATGAGATCACCACACCCAGAAGAAAATGATTCTTCATCCTTCAGCACTTCCAATAGCTTGTCATCTACCAGTGGGGTATCAGAAGCCTTCCCTACTCCAGGCTGGAACTTTCAGCTGGCTTGATCTTGTGCAGGTCTTATTCAGTGAACCATAACAACGGTGTGTCCATGGGTACAACAACCTTGCCATGTCCTGGGAATAATATTTTGTATCATTCATCCTCCCCCTCTGACTCTGACTTTCCTTCTGCCTCCTCTTTGAAATGTCCCCCAAGCAAGGGGGCTGCTATAGATATGGAACTGAAAGAATATACAAACATATGGGACTCGGGTTGGTGACTGAGTTCCTTAATAATGAAAGCCAAGAAGTCCTATGATCTGCTGTCTGAAAATTGGAGGACGGAATTGCCAGAGGTATAACTCAGTCTGAGGGAGACCTGAGAACAGAGGACCATTGGCTTTTTCTGAACAGATTGGCTCTTCTGTCCCAGCTCTCAGTGAATTGGATGATGGCCAGCAGCACTGAGAAGACCAGAGTCTATCTTCTTAACTCAGTCCACTGACTCACATGTTAACATCTTCTGGAAACATGCTTACAGAGACACCCAGACATGATTTACCAGTTATCTGTGAATCCCTTTTCAGCACCAAGTTGTTACAAAATCAGCCAACATATCTGCCTTTCCAAGTAAGCCTCACTTTGTGATTCTGTTTTCTTTCTGGAGCTTTCTAAAACTCTAATGTCTAAAGAGCCTGCCAGTTGCCTGGAGTTAGGAAGCTTGACTAAATACAATTTGATGACAAACACCAATAAAGTCCATTGACATTTTTTTGTAGCAATACTTTCCAGATGGAAGAAACGGTGTGTTGAATTATGTTCTGGTATTTATTCTTTACTTTCTGGATCACTCGAGTAGAATTCCATCCCAGCTGCCCACCTTCCTCCCTGCTACCTTCTTAGACTAGTCAATTTTTTTGTCTCTGCAGCTAGACTGTAAACTTTTTATAGACACGAATTTTTGTTTCCTCTGGTACACCACAGCCATTCCAATCCAATGAGAATCTACCCATGGGATGAATACCATTTACCAGTCATGTGGGACACCTTCAGACCACTTCTTTACACAAAGAACAAATAGTGCACAAGGACAAGCAGGCTAAAAGATACCTTTAGAGTCGTGGAGTAAAACTTTAAAGGATCCCTTGCAAAGAAGTTTTTAAAATTTAAGAACCATTGACTGGATTCCACTGAAAGTTGTATGGCCTCCAGAAGAATCATTCCCTGAAGCATAAATCACATTTTATAGCCTCTCTCTCTCTCTCTCTCTCTCTCTCTCTCTCTCTCTCTCTCTCTCTGTGTGTGTGTGTGTGTGTGTGTGTGTGTGTGTGTGTGTGTGTGTGTGTGTGTGTGGGTATGTGTGTGTAGCCATTGCATGACCTACACTGTCTCATCCTAATTTCAATGTACTTCTGCTACTTCTGCTCTCTTCTATCGTTACTCCCCCTAGGGATTCTGGAATGGCTCTCTGCATGTCAGTTTGACGAACACAGAACATGCTTTGCTTGTGTTCTTTAGGCCAGGATATCTGTTGAATCTGGAAAATAATGAGAAGTAGATTCCCATTGTTCATATCCAGCCTATTAGTAAACAGGTCATTTTGATATAATGTTAATAATTCTTACCTCAAAAACGTGTATAGTGTGCTGAACCTGGGAGAAAGCATTCTCCAAGATTCACCCCTAAGAGGGGCTCTGGTGAGTAAATGGCTGTGACTCACTCAGAGAATGAGAAAACCACACTGGGAGGGCAAACCGCATGCCCAAAGGACTGGGTCAGCAAAGGGCATCTGTAGAACAGACATGCAAGGACTTTCACATTCTCAGGAGGGGTGGCAGTTGGTAAACATGGCACAGCAGAGAGAGGCAGGGGCATTGCTGGCCCAAGGAGGTTAGGCTCGGCTATAAAAAAGTAGGTGACAGGGTTATATTTGCATTTTCAATAAACCAGTCTGACGAGGTAGAGAACATTAAGAAGCAATTACAGCAATCACAGAAGCAGAGAATCAGAAATGAAGGTTAAACAGAGGACAGGGTCAAGATCTATTAAAGAAGAGTAGATAGGAGAATAGGAGAATCTGTCGACTGATCAGAAGAAATAATGGCAGGATGGCAGTATCAAACAGGTGACAGGTATATCTTTGGCTTTGAGGACAACACTGGGATTCAGAGAGTCAGTGAGTGGGGCAGGCTTAGTCAAGAGTCAGGAAACCAACAAGTACTGCTGGAACCATATTAATTCAAAGACTATGTAGGCAGAAGTTTCCAGCCAGAACAACTGTAGCAGGGCACAGGAGGAAAGGTTATAGGGTAATTACCATATGAACCACAGGTTTCAAACTGGAAGAAATGGACCAAACCAGATGTGTCTGTTTATTCATTTTTTTCATCCATTTGTTTGTTTTAATGTGATCTCTCCCATGCAATATTAGAAAGTACTTTAATCTCTTTCTATATTTCCAATATCAGGTGTTTTACATAAAATTCCCAATTCGTGAGCCTTCTTGAAAAATTAAAAACCCTCTCAATATTGGACACACTTTCCCATCATCACCTGTAGCACTAAGGAGCTGCTGCCTTCCCTCCCTGAGGGCTAGCTTTGGCTTTTTCTTGCCTTCTGCTAGGGTCTGGATCACCTGCTATTTATCCTACTTAGAGTTAAAAGTAAAATATTTAGGCATCTATATTCCGTAAAATGTTAGCATCAAAGCAAGGCATGGTGGCATCTTTAATCTCAGCACTTGGGAGGCGGAGACAGGTAGAGTTCTGTGAACTTGAGGCTACCTTGGTCTACATAGCAAGTTCCAGGCCAGCCAAGACCACATAAAGAGATCCTGTCTCGAAACAAAATATTAACATAAAAAAATTGGATGTTTTACAAACCCAGTAGTAGAGGATTTTTATTCCTAGTTTCAGTGCTTTGAATGAAATGAGCACTGTTTTTTTTTTAAATAGATACCATGTAGAAATAGGCAAGCAGAAATGGTACATACACAGAATTTAATAAAATCTATCTTGCATTACCATCTATAATCTAACAATTTTGGTGGTTAATATCAGCATTCAAATCATGTATTTTGATCAGTTCAATCCACATGCAAATAAATCTTCAGCCTATCAAATATAACAAGAGACAAACTATAGAAATCATCACAATGTGAGTTAGTAATTGCCAGCCACGGAGATGTGGTAAAAATCTGAAGATCTGGTAGTAGGCATCATTCCTCCTTGAGAAAACAGAACCGTGACTGTCATTTGATGAAAATACAATTTTTACATTTAACTGAGGGGTGATCTCATAACTTGTGCCCAACTACACAACTATAAACTTTATCGTCTACCCCTGAAACAGAAAATTTCGAGCACATGAAAATCCATGGAGCTTCAAGAAACAACTTTTGTCAAACTGACCCAATTTGTTTCACTTTCATGATTCTCTCTTTACATCGTCCTTAGAGATACACAATCTGTAAAAGGCTCAAAACACAACTCACGGGAATCAGACAAAAAGGAAAGCAGTGAGACTCTTCTCTCTCACTTGCTAGCTGTCTAAACTTGTAACATCCATTTCTGGTGGTGTCAAAAAGACTAAACTGAGAAGACAATAGTCTTGTGTTTGACTTCATCGGTGGAGGAAGAACAGTGTCACGACACAAGAAAGTCATGTTTTGATCATCTGAAGTCCCTAGCCAAATAGTGGCCCATTCAAGCACAACTCCACTCTCTATAAGGAATAACAAACCATAAAATATATCGCACAGTTACTCGTTCTAATAAAGCTGAAAGGCACCTACTACATTTCAGAACATTTGTCTATTGTGCCTCTCCTCAAACTGGCAATATTAAAACTAGTACTGCCAGCTGTGATGAGAGCAATCTTTCCACTCAAATCCATAATTACAAGGAAGAAAATAACTTAAAATGTAAATTGTCACTGCATTAGCTGACACATTTACATGTCTGCTCAGTCCAGGAAATTGCCATAAAAGCCCATCTTATTTTTAAAGGCCAAAATGTGAAGTAATTAAGTTGTTTTACTCTTCTGAATGGGTACATTTATTTTACTGCAAAGTTCTTTTAAAACTAACGGAGACAGAAGCGTTCAGCCTCGAACGGCAGCTTGTTAACCAGGCAGAGAAGGGACAGCTGAGTTCCCAGACTTTTGTAACCGAACTGAGCATCGACCCAGCCAGATTGGGAGCCACACCCAAGAAAACAGCTCAAGCTGCCAGCTAGGATACAGCTGCCTGCGCTTGGCTTCACTTACTTTAAACCGCTTATTTTTCCTTAACTCAGAAATGAGTTCCTTCCAGTAAAAGCCAAGTGTCTTTAGAAAGTAGAGTGAGCTGTGCTAACCGCAGCAGTGGCTGCTTCGGCTCCTCCCAAAGGGATCCAAGCCTGCTTGGTTCACCTCAGATTTAGCGGACCTGTAACCTCCTTCTTAGCTCTTTAAAATAAGAGAAAAAGAAACACAGCAGAACTATTCCTCTTCTGGTTTGTAAACGTTGTTCTCTGAGTTGAGACTCAATCCTAGCTTGCATAATTACGCCCTGGCTGACCCAGATTGCGGAACCGCTATGTTCGTCTTTGTCCTTCCCTGTCTCCAGCCTCAGAAAGGAGACCACGTCCTCTTGAGTGGAGGAGACAATGCCCTCCGGAAGCCTTCGACAGTATTTCTTTCCATGCACTGAGTACATATTTGGGCTGTGGAAAAACACATAAACCATTGACAGGTACATTGATATCAAAGAGAACATTCAAAATAGAATCTGAAAGTAAAGAAAAATGCAACTCTTGTTTTGGGGCCATTATTTGAGACTGTGAATAATTATATCATTAGAACTACACACCTAGCATTCTGTCTGGATCATTTTTTTTTCTTCCCTGCCATAAATTATTTAAGTGAACATTGTCTGTGGCATAATTTTTTTAAACTGTGACTCAGAGAGCAATGAATCTGGCAGCCCTCACCTTCATCTGCCGTCACTGCACAGCCCAGACCTAAGATCGCTGAGATACGTCCGTGTGCTTATTTTCTTTACTCTAATCATTCTGCCAATTTGTAGGAAAATGTCACCTTCCATTGTATTCGCGCCATAATAACCTTTTCTTGCATTCCAGGCGAAGTGAGTCATGATAAATAATGTCAACCTTAATTTTCTGGTATTTTACACTAAATTAAAGAGGAATCGAGTGTAAAATGCTTTGCCCCACTTTCTTCCAGCATAGGAATTTGAGAGTTGACTCAAACTTTACAGATGCTAAGGAGGCCACCCTCTAACTTGCAGCAGCAGAAATAGAGGCAGGAAGAAAGAAAAACAGTGACTTATCCTAGCTCACTCTCACATGTTGTTAGTGCAAGAGGGCAGAAGCTCTGTCCTAGCCAGGAAGGAACTTTTGCTTCCCACCATTGTTGTTTTGTTCCTCAAAGCAAGTGCTTTTCCTTTATTTGCTCAAAATAACCAGTGTATTGGAGAAAAATAAGACCAACACCTTTGTTCAATACTGCTTTGGTTCTAACGGCAGTTTCCGTCAGAAAATAATTTCTTCACACTAAGATATAAAAAACCAGGACCTAGCAAGCATGCATACATGTGTGCGTGTGTGTGTGTGTGTGTGTGTGTGTGTGAGAGAGAGAGAGAGAGAGAGAGAGTGTGTGTGTGTGTGTGTGTGAGAGAGAGAGAGCATGTGTGTGTGAGAGAGAGAGAGAGCATGTGTGTGTGTGTGTGTGTGTGGGTGTGTGTGTGAGAGAGAGAGAGAGAGAGAGAGAGTGTGTGTGTGTGTGTGTGAGAGAGAGAGAGCATGTGTGTGTGAGAGAGAGAGAGAGCATGTGTGTGTGTGAGTGTGAGAGAGAGAGAGAGCATGTGTGTGTGTGTGTGTGTGTGTGTGTGTGCCTGTCTGTGTGCTTAAAAGCAATTACTCTGCTTCAATCGTCTATGCAAGAATGCTGAGATAGTCTTTTATATTGGTTTTTTTTTTTTTTTGGTTTTTAGGTTTTTTTTCTTGTTAGTAGTGGTGGTTTTTTTTATTTTTGTTTTTTATTTTGTTTTGTTTTTTGTTTTTTGGGTTTTTTGTGGGGATTTTTGGTTATTTTTTGGGGGTTTTTTTGGTTTTTTTGGTTTTTAGGTTTTTTTCTTGTTGGTAGTGGTGGTTTTTTATTTTTGTTTTTTGTTTTGTTTTGTTTTGGGGGGTTTTTTGTGTTTTGGGGGGGTTTTTTGTTTTTTTTGTTTGTTTATTTGTTTGTTTGGTTTTTTTTGGCAGCACTGTGAGCTTCCTCTGAGTCTTTCCATTTCATGAGAGATCTCAATCCTCCACCCAGTCTGTGGAGCCACTACTGCTCACTGATGTCTTAGGGCTTCCCCTGCTGTGAAGAGTTTCCATGACCAAGGCAACTCTTACAAAGGAAAACATTTACTTGGGGCTGGCTTACATTTTCAAAGGTTTAGTCCGTTATCATCGTGGTGGAAGCATGGCAGCACACAGGCAGACATAGTGCTGGAGGAGCTGAGAGAGTTCTACATCCTGATTTGTGAGCAGCAGAAGAGGACTAGATGTATTTCACCCTGAGCATGCCTTGAGTATCTAATACCTCAAAGCCCACCTCCACAGCGACATGTATCCTCTAACAAGGCTCCGTGTCCTCCAATAAGACCATACGTCTTAATAGTGCCATTCCCTATGTACAAGCATTCAACCATGAGTCTGGGGCGTACAGGGTCATACCTACTTAAACAACCACAACTGAGGGGCTTTGGCCTTGTCTCCCATATCTTGTTCCTTCTCTGGTTCCACCATTCCATAAGGATTCCTTTTCTGAAAATTAAGAAAATTTTCAGTTTACTCTGGACAGTCAGATTTCTCTTCAGGTTCCCAAGAACTATCTCTGTAAATCCTTTCAACTTCAAAACATACTCCATCTCCACACACACTTCCCATCAGTCTCCTGGGCTGTCCAAGTCAGATTCTGAGCTCTGACTCTTCCTCTTGTCTTACTCTTTGCATTCTTTTTTCTTTTCCACCTTTGCAATATGGTGTTATTGGAGTTATGTTCACTACAGGCTTGAAGGTTTGTCAATCATCACCTTTGAGTATGTCTGGGTTGAGACTGTACCATCTCCAGACTCCATGGCTTGACTTATGATGTAATGACCATATATAGCATGGTTAAAAAAAAAGAATATAACCAGGAAATTTAGACCCTCAGAATCTGGAGCCTAGAGGCTAGGGAGATGACTACGTGCATGAAGATCTTGCTGATCCAGCTTAACCTGTGTTAGGATCCTCAGGACTCATGAAAAAAGCCTGATGTGTGCCCATAAACCCAGCACTGGACAAGAAGGTATCTGAGGCTTTCTGGACAGTCAGTCTAGCTGAATTGGTAAACTGCATATTCAGCCTGCCTCAAAAAATAATATATGTAATATATTATATACATATTATATAAGATATTATATACATAATGTGTATATTATATATATATGTAATGTAGATGTTAACCTCAGACCAAACACACACACACATACACACACACGCATGCATGCATACACATGCACTCACATACACACTGACTAAAATTGGTGAAAACTAGGAAGATGAGGTTTGGGGTTCTGTTGTTGTTTGGAATATTTTTGCTTTTCTTTTTTCTTTTATATCTCAATGGGTTTTATAACAAAATAAAATATGATTAAGATAAAAAATATACACCTTCAATGTTGGACAAAGAAAATGAAAAGAAGGAGAACTAGCAAAGAGAAGGCAGGAGACAGAGAGAAAGAGAGAGAGAGAGAGAGAGAGAGAGAGAGAGAGAGAGAAAGAGAGAGAGAGATCTACTCATTCGTACACTCAGTACTGCCATAAAAGTACTCAGCTGAAAGCTATAAATAGATCCAGAAGCCCTAGTGCAACCTGTGTAGGCCCTGAGCCTGCTGCTCCAGTCTCTGTGAGTTCATATGAGCTTTGCTCAGTTGATTTAGCAGATCCTCTCTTGGTGTCCTCCATACCCTCTGGCTCCCACACTTCTTCTGCCTCCTCTTCTATGGGGTTCCCTGAGCTCTGAGGTAAGAAATATACAGAGACATCACATTCAGAACTGTGTGTTCCAAGGTCTTTCTCTCTCTCTCCATGTAATGTTTGTCTGTGGTGGGTCTTTGTGTTTGTTCCTTCTACTGCCGCTCTGACAATGGCTGACTAAGACACAGATCTACAAGTATAGAAGAATATCATTAGGGGTCATTTTATTGTTTGCCAAGGACCAGTCTCAGCTAGGTCCAGGATCCTGAGAGAAGGAGTGTCTGGGAGCAGCAGAACAAAAAACTCGAAGTCAAATTGTGGCTCCAAGCCTGTATTCTGCTTGAGACAGCTTTTCAGATTACTCTGTGTTCTGCTCTGCTTGAGACAACTCTCTTTCTCTCTCTCTCTCTTGCTATTCTAAAATCTCTCTGGATAACTCATCTCTTGCAGATCTAAAGCTCAGTCTTTTATTCACATATCAATTCAATCATTACCCCAGGTTCCCTTTTGATTATTCCATGAATCAGCATGCCAAGACCCCTTGATTCTTAAAGGTAATAAGTACAAGCACAGACAATACGATAGCTGAGTAAATCCCATCCTGATTTCAGGATACCATTCCCACCATCCCTGGGCCTGGACCTATACTCCCTCTGTCCCAGGCTGACCTTAAACTCAGGAATCTACCTGCCTTTGTGAGCATAAACAAAAAGACTTAGCTGAGTGGGATCTTGCCCAGGGAGCACTACTCCCTAAATCTCTTCATCTCCTTCCTTAGCATCTTTCTGACAAGCTGACTCACAGTGCAGCTGCCTCTGTGCCTTTAAATCTGTGATATATAATAATTATATAATTAATATATATAATTGATATTGCATCCTTATATTTTGCATAGTTTAGAAATTAGTCATTTTTTTGAACTCATGTTTTCAGTGTTCTTTCCCACAGCCTTAAGGACTGTCCTGAAGGTCACAGCATTCTACAATATTGCTGAGAAATAGACACACCCTTGCCTCCTAGACTGATGCTGTCTCTGATTATCATAGAGCCATTAACCTTGTCAGCGATGACATTCATCAAAGGAGGAACATGAAAATACATACACTATTATACAAACAAGCCTTGTACCCACAGCAACCATCAACACTCATGGAGTCCCACACCCTATGGCTCTGTTCCAGGGGCGGGAAACCTTGTCATAGTGTCCCTTATGTGGCCAAATCAGCCTCAGCAATTGCTACTTTTTCAGACTAGTAAAAGGGTAAATAATCTCTGGATTATCTAGCCTCTGGTTCTTAATCACTTAAGAAGCAGTTATAGGTTCCATTTGATAGAGCAGGGCTTAAGTCAAAAAACATTGCTTGACAAGGTTTGAACCAGCATTGTTCTAGCATAATTTGCATGCAGAACAGATTGCAAATCAAAGGGTTTGTTTGGGGATTGGTGTCTATGTTTCACTTTTGGTAGCCTGCAAAGTACCTTACCATACCAAAGCCATGGGAACATAGGGGTCGAGATTTTATGTAGGCACTAGCTCTGCCTCTCCATGTTCAATGACTCATGTGGGTTTCGTCTTCAGCAATGGGGCTATTCTGTCAGTTTGTGGAGAACAAGCTTTGTTGTCATGGCAATGGCCTGGATATTTTGGATATTTCTATGGGACCGCTTTGACCAAAAGTTACTCAACTGAATGTAACCCAGACTCAGTACTGAGAGCTTTATTTGATGATAAGATATAACCATGACAAGGTTCACTCGCCCTCATTATTTATATATTTCCTATATTTTAGGAAGTTTCCATTCCACTATTTCCCTACTGCCCCTCAAAAGCCTTTCAATTCTAGCTGTCTGCCCTACATACCCTCCTTCAACACAAACTCCTCTCCCCTTCCCCACCTGATCTTCCTATTTTTCCCCATTTCCAGCCTCAGTTCACCTATAAAATCTATTCTTTCTTTGCCTCCCACTGAGATAGTTTCCACCTAGTCTCTTCCTCTGTGCCTAAACTCTTTGAGTATACAGATTGTAGTTTAGTTATCACTTATTAACGCCTAATATCCAGATATCAGTGAAAATATAACATATTTATCTCTTGGGTTGGAGTTACCTTGCTCAGAATGATTTTTTTCTCTAGTTCCGTTTATTTGCTTGCAAATTTTATAACATTTTTAATAGCTGAGTAATCATATCTCATCATGTAAATGTAGCACATTTTTTATTCATTCTTCTGTTGAGGAATATAGGTTGTTCTCAATTTCTACCTACTGGGACTAAAGCTGCTCTGAACATAGTTGAGCACGTGTTCTTGTTGTAGGACGAAGCACATGTTGAGTATATGTCCAAGAGTGGTATAGCTAGATCTTGAGAAAGACTGATTCCCGTCTTTCTGAGGAAATGCCACAATGATTTCTGTAGTTTAGATTCCCACCAGAAATGGAGGAGTTGTTTTTCCTGCTCCACTTTCTTGCCAGCATGAGCAGCACTTGTTTGATTGATTTTTGGCTTTCTGACATATGCAAGATAACATCTCAAAGTAGTTTTGATTTGCATTTCCATATGGAAAAGAAGTTGAGCATGTCTTTGAGTGTTTCTCAGCCATTTGAGTTACCTCTATTGAGAATTTTGTTTAAATTGTATCCAATTTGTAATTGGATTACTTGGGGTTTTGATATCTATTTCCTTGAAATTTTTATAGAGTTTGGATATTAGTACACTATCATACAATCATAAGGTTTAGATTGGGAACGTGTTTTGCTTTAACAAGTTAGAACATAAAATGGTGCAAATGTCATATATGTTAAAAGAACACTTTCATAATAAACCTATATTTACAAAATTACTTTTCTACATTTAAAATGCTGTTTTACTTTTTATAAAAACAGTATATTTACATACTTGTCTATAATTTTATTAATTAGTTATTTAAACTTGTTTTGAATGTATCACTGAATGTCACTAAACTTATTTCAAATTTGTCATAAAATAACGGAACACAGAAATAAACCCTTATAATCAGTCTATTTATTATCTGCAAAAGTTCTCCAAAAAAATCATAGGAAAAGGAGAGTTTATTTCAATAAGTAGTTGGATATTCACATGCATAAGAATAAAATTAGATATTGCCATAGACCACTCATGAAGTCATCTCTGTTGATTAAAGACTTAAATTTAAGATCTGAAATGATAAAACTACAGCAGACAGGGTTGAGTTTGGGTCTGCTGCTGTGTATTGTAATGTTAAGTGACAGCCCCCAAGGCCTGGTTGCCCCAGAGGTGAGAGAGTCCACATATAAAGTCAAGTGATGCTATGTGACCTTGCCATCAGGTTATTTCTGATTGGTGAATGAAGATGCCTAAAGCCTATAGCTGGGAAGAATTGAAATAGGCGGGGCTTGGTATTCCTGAGCTTAGGGTCAGAGGAGACCACAAGGAAAGAGAGAAAAAAAGATAGAGAGAAAAAAGATCCTATGGATTAGGAAAAAAGAAAATGTGGCCATGAGGCTGATGAATTGGAGTTAGAAGCAGCCCAAATGAAACATAATAACTCAGGATTATTGACAGAAAATAGATTTTCATATGTGCCTAGCCATAGTGCTAATAAAGGCCTATTATAAATATAAGGGACATGTGTGTCTTTTATCTGGGAACTAAATGATCAAAGGCAGGGTAGAAACACCAGATTGAGATCAAATATTTTCTACAACAGACAGCATAAATTAAAAAGTTTACTGACATTGGTCAAGGCAATAATCTTTTGAGTATGACCCTAAAAATACAGGAGACAAGACCAAAAAAATTAAATAAATAGGATTGAATCACTTCTGCAAGTCAAAAGAAACACTCAAAGCTGACAAGTGAGCACCTGGAAGGAAAGAGAATATTTGTGAACCACATGATTTGCTAATATCCAAAATACATAAGGAAGTCAAACAACTCAACAGCAAGAAAAACACCTCAATTTTTGAAATAGGCAAAGAACTTGGAAAGCTAATTCTCCAACTAAACACAGCAGTGACAACCAGGTACACTGGAAAAATGTTTAACAAAATATTTAATATTAGTCAACAAAGGAATGTAAACCAAACCACAAAGAAGTGTTAGCTCACAGATATCAGAATGGCTAGAATTACAGAAAGATAATAAATGTGAAAAAAGGGTATAAGAAAAAGAGAATTCTCATACTTTGTGGATGGCAATTAATATTGTTGTGAGCAACGACATGGGCCATTCTCGGAAAACTAAAAGAGAACCACCTGTAATTCTACTACTGGGTATATCCTCGAAGGAAATGAAATCCATGTATCAGAGAAGTATCTAATCTCCGTTTTCACTGCAGCACTATTCTCAATAACCAAGATATGAATCAACCAAACCAGCAACTGATGAATGTTATATATACACAATGGAATTCCACCTCACAAAGGAGGAAATTCTAGCATTTGTGACAATGCAGATGGGTTTAGAAGATGTTGTGTTAAATAAAATACAAAATGCTGAAGAGGGGGCCAGTTTCGTGGCTCAGTGAGTAAAGGTGCATGCTACACAGGCAAAGACCGGGTTCAGATCCCAGAACACACAGAAAGACAGAAGGGGAGACCCAACTTCACATCATTGCCCCCTCCCTAATTAACTGATTTCCACATGAACACTAGCATGACACACACACACACACACACACACCAACAACAACGATAACAATAATTTTAAATACATAAAGCATATGATATCATTGATATATGTAATCTATCAAAGTTAAATTCATAAAGGTATGAGTAGAGTGGCGGTTACCAGGGACTAGGAGAAGGAGGGACTAGAGAGTTGAAGGTCAAAGGTATATATCACTGTAATACAGGAAGGAAAAAACTCAAAAGGTCTACTGTACAGCTCTGTAACCGTGTTAGTTAGTTAGTAACCGTGATCCTAGAAATTTAGTTAGTAGCCATTGAAAATTGCTAAAATAGTAGGCATTTAAACGTTTTATTAATTCCTTGAGAACTCCATGTAAAGTATTTTGGTCATACTCACCCTCCTACCCTAACACCTCCATGATCCTACTTTTCTACCCACACAACCTTTGTACTCACTTGTTTTCAACCCATTAAGTCCAATTTGTGCTGCCCATAAAGTCTTGGATGCATGACCATCTACTGGAGAATACTCAATGTTGCTGAGGCCACACCCTTAAACAACTGATTCCCCCCTTTCCATCAGCTGTCAGTTGACAGCAGCTACTAAGCTGAGGGTGAGACTTCACACCTACCAACTGGTGGGATTTTGTCTGGAGTGAGCTTGTGGAGTTCTTGTGCTGCTATTACAACCCCCATGAGTTCATCTTTAAAACTGCCCTGGTATGTCTGGACATCCATTATGGATGTCCTCAAAGTCATCTATAATCCCTAGCTCTTAAAATCAATCTTCTGTGGTGATACCTAAAGGGACTATAATATAGTCATTTAGAAAACTGTATTCTGCAGTCTCCTATTCTCTGTACTTTAATCAGTTGTCATTCTCCGTGTTAATCACAATTTATTGCAAAAAGAAGTTTCTCTGATGAGAGTTTGATAGCATAACAACATATCAATGGAGCTTAGATTCATAGTATAACGATTTTAATTATTATACATAATATAACAACTGTAATAAGTTCTCCCCTAGGACCTAAGAAATGTCTAGCCAGAGGTTCTTGGCCCAGTTACTGTGCCAAGAGTGAGCCTTGTCTTGTGGAGTGGGCTTTAAATTTGATCAGAAAGAGTTGTCTTCTTCTGTATGTGAAGGAAATTATGGAACCAGTGGGCATATCTTGTTCCTCACACTATGCAATGCCTGTCAACCAATGCCATGCAAGTCATAATTGTAGCTCAGAGTTCACAGCTGGTAAGAATGATGACAGTCTTCCTTTAGTAACATGGGCAGCACCTTCCAGCACTATGAAAGCTAGACGGTAGCAATGACGTTTTCAGGTTAGCACCAGATTTGTTTCTTGCTGCTCTGAAACTCAAGAGTGTAGTGACTTTAGCAACAGGGTCTTGCTACCAAGTTCTAGAGGATAACCAATACCATTGGCCGTAGATCTTTTGTGTCTATGGAACTTTACTTGACAGCAAATCCAAAAGGGGTACCACATCCTTGGCCCTGGGCTTTATATTTGATAGCCTGTCACATGAGTCCATTATTGCCCAATTATAGATTAACTCCATTTAAAGGCTATTTGTATTTGCATATATTTTAGGAAACTTGTGCAGTAAAATGTTTCTATAAGGCTTTTTCAATGGCCTTCAGTACTATCATCTATCCCCATACTCCTTATGTACCTTGCTTTCCCTTTTCTCCCAATTTTTTTTTTTTGGTTCTTTTTTTCGGAGCTGGGGACTGAACCCAGGGCCTTGCGCTTCGTAGGCAAGCGCTCTACCACTAAACTAAATCCCCAACCCCCCCTTTTCTCCCAATTTAACTTTTCGGTTCTATTCTTCTTTTTAATCCCTTTATACCATGGCATTTTGTTTTTCCTCCCTTGAAGATGCTCCCGTGGCTCCTTTATTTACAGACTCCTATGCATATTTCAAATGAAACACATGTATTAAGAGGTGCAAGGCTTACATTCACAAACAAATGGTCATTCAGAATGGTCATTTTCAGCTCCATACATTTACCTGCAAGTTTCATAATTTCATTTTTCCTAAGAACTGAATTATATTCCATTGTTGCTGAAGCCAAATAACTCTACTCATCCTCTCAGTGGAGGAGGTAGTGGTGGCAGTGGAGGTGGTGGTGGTGGCGTTCCTCCCTACCCACCCCAATGTTCTGGGTTCCTGAATGAAAGACACACACACTCAGAGAGCCTTATGTTTTAATATGCATTAAACAACTCAATGGCTGGGCCACTTCCAAACCTCCATGTGGCTAACACACTCTCCACTGATATTCCTGAGGTATTGCTTATTAAAACCCTATACTCTATCTTGGCTGCTCTGGACCCAGACCTGCAGCCTTCTTGGACTGAGTTCCCCACCACCTACATGACAGCTATGTTCTCTGTCCCTGTCCAGTACACCTCAGGTGTGGCTTTTACTCCTCTCCCAGCATGGTGGCTGTCCCCTTTTCCTGCTCCTTCCTCAGTCCCTTGCCCAAGAATCCTGAACTCCTGTCTCCATCTTCCTGCCCAGCTATTGGCCACCGGCAACACTATTTACCAATCAAAACCAACTGGGTGCAGGGTCCCTCATCATCTGACATGCAGACATGCAGATTCTCATGCAATTTTAACATAATACATAATACATGCAGCATTAGGTCAAATCCACAACATTCCATTGCATAAAAAAGCCATATATTTTCATTAATTAATGGGCATCTAGGTTGTTTCTATTTACTAGCCATTATGAAGAGAGGAGCAGTGAACATGGATGACCAAGAACCTCTGTAGTAGCATTTGTCCTTTGGGCAAACACTCAAGAGTGGTGTTGTTGGATCATGAAGTAGAAGCAACTGATTTTCCAGTGGCTTCCCTAATTTGCATTCCTACAATAACAATGAAACTAAAAAGAGAGAACACAAATTGATTTTAAAAAAAAGAAGTGGAAACATTACAACGGTAAGATATATAGATATAGATATAGATATATATATATAACATATTATAAACATATATAATTAAGATAATTGTTTTAAATAGAACTAAATGGAAACTTTTCGATTAAAAAATGCAGGAGCCAAAATTAAAATCTTCACTACATAAGCTCAAGAATGCCAAGTACATACCAAAAAGTCAGTGAGTTTGAAGACAGAGCCCCAGAAATGACCTAGTATAGACAACAGAAATAAAATAGTCTAAAAATTGAGCAGTGGCTCAGTACTCTGTGGAGTATACATTCTAACTTCACGCCACGGATCCCAGAATAAGAAGAAACATGATGTGCCCCCATCAGGCCCCTGACATTTCTGACGAGTGTGAAGTGGTAGCCTCCTCGCCTGTCTTTCTCTTCATGAGATTCTGAGCAACAGAAGAGCACTGAACATGTCCCTGCGTCCCCAGTACAGCACCATGCAAATGGTGAGAGTTCATAAAGGGTAGGTGAGTGCATGAACTCCAGTCTCTATTTTCCCATGCATTACCTATATTATTAAGGCCAAAACAAACTCAATTTTTGAAATTTATTTATTCCCTTACTTACTTATTTATTTATTGCTAGAGTAGCAGATTCTTTGGAAAACTTGCCCGTAACCCATTAACATCTAACACATGGAGACAAAACGTTGCTCCAGTTCGGTGTTGGGAATGGTACTTTCAAATGACTGCAGTCGTCAAAGGGAGGCCCTTCTGAGCTTCTTGATTTAAAATTATGTCATGACAGCAGAGTACATTCACAAAGAAACGACCGCTCTGTTGAATTTCTCATTTAGAACATAAAATAAAAGTCAACTCACATTCTACATTTTTGAAGCCATGGTGGAAAGATCTGTGACGTAATTTCATATTTTATGAACTCAAGGCACTATCGTTCAAACCATATCATGAATTATCTTTACATTGATGTGCTTGGCTTTACTGGATCGAGTACAAAGAATTCAAACACATAACTAGGTGTGGGATTCTTTGAGGAAAAGTAGTAGGCAAGGTCTACTGTGCTTCTGCTATTAAAGTCTAGAAGGGTCCACATTAAGTTTTGCGTGCATGAGGGCAGACTCAATAGTGTGTCTCCAAGGAGACCTCGTAGCCTTAGCAATGTGGACTCTGACCTTAACTTCACTGCAGCTGAACTGAGAGTTGACTCACACTCTCAGACTCTCAAATAAGTGAATGCTTATCCCACCATAAGCATTCACAAGAGGGATTTCAGTCCCACTGACCAGGACTGGGCAGTATTTTCTGCCTGTGACCTGCTGATTGAAGTTAACCTCTACAGATGACATCAGTAGATCCTTTATCCTTGGCTTAGAGAACTCCATCATCAGAATGAGGAGGAGGTATTAGTCTCCTGTTCTCTGAGCAAGAGTAGCAGTCTCTTGTTCTCTGAAATTGCCTCCAACTGGCTAATACTCTCTACACATATGTGTCTTATCTATAAGACTCCCCTTCCAGATTCCAAAAATTCGTTCAACCCTTGGGCTCTTTAAGTAAAATGTGGTGAAATTTTCACTAACTCTGGACACCTGCTCAGTCCTGTATCGTTTTAACATCCTGCTCACACCTCTACAATTTGTTTCTAAAGGTACATCTCCTTGAATGGTTCTTATTTGAATATGCCATCTCTACTCTACCAGGACCCTGACAGACAAAAGAAGGTGGCTGACCCCAAGAGACATACGGCCACTCTGAGACAACAGAAAATAACCATGGGCACACAAGAGGTATCACCAATATCTTGCCTATGTGAGTACCACGGTCCTATCCCTCTGTCTCTAGACCAATTCAGAGCATTGCTGAGCAGACATGGCCAACGTGGGGTCTCCCTTTTGATCTTTTCATTCTGCTTTCTCCGTCCCAGTCTTGTGTGCAATGTCTTACTTTCCTAATGTTGAATTACAATCATTCCCCCAGACTTGCCTGACTGATATTTTACCCATTATTCTATGAAAGTGTTTCTAAACTCTCCACTCATATATCCAGTTCTTGCAGTTCTGCTGTCATAGGCAACTGATAACTTTAAACGTAATGTATTTTACTGAATTATTAATATTTTTTCTTTCTAAAAGAATGACGTTTCCACCGCATAATACAATCAAGAATGTAACACGTGAAAAACTCACAGTCAAAATCAAATGAAAGAAATCTTTTTTTTTTTCTGGCAGAGTTTAAAGTAAAAAGAAAACTCCTGATGATTAAGTACCAAGACTAGGGGAATATTTGCTTGACAAACGGAGCTTGGCCCAGAGAGAAAAGCATTCACCTAGTCGGAAAAGGAGTTTTGCCTATGCCTACTATTTTAGTAATTACTACACAATGAATTGAGTCCATTCACAAAAAGCTTAAACTTAATGCATGCTTTACTCAGGCATGTACAAAGAATTAGAGGGAAACTTTGTAATTATGTAGCTGAGTTTCTCCGGTAACATAACTTCTTGTTTACAAAGTAGCACGAGTGTTTCTGAGTATAATCATGTTGTTTATACTGCGGGGCAATGGGGTAGCGAATTCTAAGTACAAGTCAGGAGCCATCTCTTCAGTGAATTCTACATGTTTAATATTTGTTTTGCTAGTGAGGTTAAAGAAACGTCTTACCCCATGAAGTTAAGTTAAGTTACCTTGGTGAGGTTAAGGGGACTTCTTATACCATGAGACCTGGTAAAGCTCATCTTGCATACCATTAGAGGACCTGCCAGCTTCCTAGTGAACCAGGACCCCACAAGGGTCTACGAGTCCCTCCAGCCTGGACCTTCTTGCAGAAATACTGAGCCCTTTCTTCTGGCCTGCCTCCTGTCCTGCTTCCTCTTAAAATATAAAATCAGCATACAAACCTACCAACAAATTGGACACTAAATAACCTAAGCAAGCAGCCTCATTCATTTAGCCTGGCTGCTTACGCCTCCAATGCTCACTAAGTCTGAGCACAAGCAAAAGTCGGAAGTCTTCTGTGTGTAAGTCATTCTACAAGCACTTCAGCAGAAAGCGACAGCATGTTTGGCTTTCTCTTTTATTTTTTTCTTTTGTTCAGAGCCATAGAAGGATATTAGTGACACATAGGAGGAAAAGAATCTCTGCTGAATAAGGCAGTTATGGTACCACACCATTTACAGCATTAAGATTTATTCTGCTTGGGGCAAAGATAAGATTAAAGAGATGATGTCACTAACACCACACAGGCTCATAAAACACCAAGCTATTACTGTGACCTTAATATAGAAGTTAGAATTCAGGATATCAATACAGCTTTATAATGGCCTCGCCGTCATTTAAATTCGCTTGTGCTCTGTCCTATTTCTATTTTCTGCTTTCGTCTAAGCCACCTTGAACTTAGATCGCACAAAATAGTTTTTATTTCTTTACTAACAGTGTGCTTGAGAATTTCACAGGGTCTAAAGGGGAAAGTCAATGAATTATTTAAAATATCAAAGCCATTCACCCATTTGCTAGTTGGTTCAGTACTTTCACAGCGAGTGAAGAACCATTGTATACACTCATATTAGCTGGTATGACAAGGCAATTCCCCGGAAAATATTTGTAAGATTTAAGACTTGCTCTTAAGGGCTGGACTGACCCAAGGCTTTCTCTGGCTCCTTGATATATAGAAAAGGAATGTAGTTTTTGTCTAAAGCCAGGAATATGCCTGCAGTGCACGGTCTGGGGCCAGGGCATGGGGGTGGGGAGGTCTATGCTTCAGATCCTGAGAACCTAACTCTTCCCACTGTATGAGGTTGTGCTTATCAGTCCCAAGGCTGTGTCTCAGCTGCTAATGCCCTTGAGACACCCTGCGTTCCCCTTGGGCTACATTGTATGACTATTTCCTGCTGACTCTGTGCAGTGTGTGATAGTTTCTGCTGACTTTGACCCATTTTTCTCCTGGAAATAGTATATAAGAAGTTGTGCTTCTTAACCAGCTTGCTTGGCGTGAGATGTAACTTGCTCAAGACCTCCAAAACCCCAGCTTTTCCAGCTTTTTCTAATGTTAACACAAATGTATTTGTGTGTGCGAGTATGTGTGAGTGTGTGAGCGTGTGTGTGTGTGTGTATGAAAGAATGTGAGTGTGTATATATGTATATGGGGTATGAAAGAATGTGTGTGAGCCAGTGTGTATATGTATGTATGAAAGAGTGTTTGTGAGTGTGTATATGTGTATATGGGGTATGAAAGAATGTGAGTCAGTGTGTATATGTATGTATGGGGGAGTGTTGTGTGACAGTGTATATGAGAATCTGTAGTATGGTTTTGTGTGTGCGTGTATGTGTGTGTGTGTGTGTGTGTGTGTATGTTATGTGTGTGTGTGTGTTATACCTGTGGCTGTGTGTGTGTGTTGTACCTGTGGCTGTGTGTGTGTGTGTGTGTGTTGTACCTGTGACTGTGGCTGTGGCTGTGTGTGTGTGTGTTATGTGTGTGTATGTTATGTGTGTGTGTGTTATGTGTGTGTGTATGTTATGTGTGTGTATTGTACCTGTGACTCTGTGTGTGTGTTGTACCTGTGGCTGTGTGTGTGTGTGTGTGTGTGTGTGTACCTGTGGCTGTGTGTGTGTGTGTGTTATGTGTGTGTGTGTTGTACCTGTAGCTGTGTATGTGTGTTGTACCTGTGGCTGTGTGTGTGTGTGTGTGTTATGTGTGTGTGTGTTGTACCTGTAGCTGTGTATGTGTGTTGTACCTGTGGCTGTGTGTGTGTGTGTGTGTGTGTGTGTGTGTGTGTGTGTGTGACCTCTACAAGCCCCAGTGCACCTGTGGCAGTAAGAGGACAGCTCCTATGACTAGGTTCTCTTCTTCTACCACACGGGTCCTGGGGCGTCCAACTCAGGTCACCAGGCTTAGCAGTATGTGACTCTGTGCAGTGTGTGATAGTTTCGGCTGACTTTGACCCAGTTTCCTACAGGAAATAGTATATGAGAAGCTGTACTTCTTAACCAGCTTGCTTGGCGTAAGATATAGCTTATCCAAGACCTCCAAAACCCCAGCTGTTCCATATTTTTAAAGATTTATTTTATTTTATTCATATGAGTACACTGTAGCTGTCTTCCAGACACACCGGTAGAGGGCATCAGATCTCATTCCAGATGGTTGTGAGCCACCATGTGGTTGCTGGGAATTGAACTCAGGTCCTCAGGAAGAGCAGTCAGTGCTCTTAACCACTGAGCCATCCCTCCAACCCTCTGATCTTTTTTTTTTAATGTTAACATAGAACATTCTTTAATGTTCACACACACATACACACTCACACATATACACACTCAAACACACACACATTCTCGTATACACTCTCACAGAACACACATACCACACACACTCGCTGAGCCATTTCACTGGTTCAAAAAAGTTTCTTAACTGCTCGATTCTCAGATTTTTAACCTGCAAAATGAGGCTAAGGACCCTGAGGTCCTCTGCCAGAGCAGTAAGTGCTGTTAGCCACCGATTCATTGCTCCCTTATAAGTGTTCATCTAGTACCTAAAAACACATACATGTTTATGATAATTGTGATTTTTAACAGGTGTAATGTTCAATTTAGTTTAAAGACATCTCAAGTACTTATAATTTGTTTATTTGCATCCAAAATCCTGTCCGTTAGATTTCTAAACGTGTAGTACATTGTCGTTATCTACAGTCAACTTTCTATGCAACGGCTAACCAGGAACTTGTTACTCTGACCTACCTTCAGTGTCTCTCCCTCCCCACTACTCTTCTAAGTCTCTGGTAACCACCCTATAGTCTCAACATCTATGACATCATCCTTTTTAGATCCCACTTACGGGTAAGATCATGCAATCCTTGACTTTCTCTGCCTGGCTCATCCAATTTGACGTAATTATCAACAACTGTGTCTCTGTCACCAATGACAGGTGTGGTCATTAGAGTAGGAAATATCCCTCCATAGTCTTGGGTGTTTGGACACTTGGTCCCAAGTTGGCAGCATTTCTTTAGCTTTGCAGAAGGAATCGTGTCACAGATGATGGACTTTGAGAGCCTTGGGCCTCATCTTATTTGAGTTCACTCTCTCTGTTTTGTGCTTACAGTTCAAAATGTGAGCTTTCAGTCCTTTGCTCCGACTACCATGACTGGTTGCTGCCTAGGTGGTAATGGACTCTTAGCCCTCTACAACAGAAGTCCAAATAAATCCTTCTGTGTGTTCTCTTATTCATGGTTTATTATTATTATTATTATTATTATTATTATTATTATTATTATCACTAACATTACAACAACAGAAAAATAACAAATATAGCAGGGTTTCAGTAATTTCATGACTGAATAACTACATTTTCTGGCTTACTGTACAAAGCAAAAAGTTACCTCATTTTCTTCCATAGTGTTAAAGACTAGAAGATTTCATTATTCTATGGCTAAATGGCATTCCACTATGTATATGGGCCACATTTTCTTTATCCAATCACCATTTGATGAACCCTCAGGTCATTTCCATTTCTTAACTGCTATAAATAGTGCTTCAATGAGTGTGAGGGGACAAATGTCTCCTTGGCAGTCTGGTTTCATTTTCTTTGGTTATATACCTAGTACAGAGATTGATGAATAAGTTTCATTATTCTGAAATGAAATGTCAAGTGTCTCCAGCCAGACCATTTTCTACCCCTTGGACTTAACTTGCCTGTGGAATAAAATAGTTGAACTAGACCGTGTGTTTCAATTCAAAGTTTCAATAACACTAAACTTGAGAATGAGCTGTGAAGGAAATACCCTCCGGGTCTCACCCAAACTATTTAGCGTGCTGGAGATTTTGTTGAAGGGATAGTAAGGCGATGGAATGAGAGGTGCCAAAATACAATGACTTAAATAAGATTCAAACGTTCCTTTCTCTCTTCAGAGAGCATCCAGCTCCTCAGGGCTGCCAAGAGGCAGCATTGGCCTCCAGATCAGCAGCAGCTCTGTGTGTTTGTTCTCCGCGAGTCCCTGCATTTCTGCCTCCAAGGGGAACACTTCCCTCACATTTCTCAGGGAGTATATATGCTTTTCCAACTCCTCAGAAAAATTGGTTCAGAAGAGAATGATGATAAATGTGATAATTTTTCAATGGAAATAAAAGACTACAAAAGAAAAGTAGTAGCTATCAATTAATGCCTGAGGTGAATATGTATTTCTGGGTCTGACTACTTGTGAGTTATTTTTGAAAAAACAAAAAAAAATTATATATCCAGTATATGTTAAACAAATCTTCTGAATGGTATTACACAAAATAAGTTTGAGGCAGGTACCAAACAGGTTTTAAAACGGCAATTTCAATGCATGCTTTAATAGAGGCTGTTAACCTTGCTGGGGGAGCTGAGTGCTACATTATTTGAAAACCACTCAAATCATGTTGGGTGGCGTTTTCCATATTTGAATACTTCCTACAAGCTGAAGCTCTTTGTAAATATTTTGAGAGGAAAAAAAAAAAACGCAAAGAGAAAAAGGTAGGAATTCTGTGGGATGCTTTAACACAAAAACCAGAAAATGAAAATCAAGATTGGAAAAAGCAATTCGACTTTCACACCAAAGCCAAAACCAGGGCAAGGAGGCCTTATAGTTTCATCCCTAGGAAGTAAGCTGAGCTCAGGTGAAGCCAAACCATCCAATAAGCAAACCTGCCAGCACTTCCAAATACACTTGAACAAGTCAAGGTAAGCCCTCCTGAGAGGCCGTGTTTCAGAACTTCACTATTTATAGCAAAACTGAGAAGCACAACCACACAGGGCGTGTAATAAGGGTTGCATATCAATCATTTCAAATGGCTGGGTTTTTTTTTTCATTTCAAATGTTTGTGACCAAATCACCTTTTAATGATTTGATTTGGAGAATAATGTAATGATCGTATCTTTTTTTTTCAATTTTATATGTGTATGTATGTACGGTGTTAATGAATTATATGTACATGTTTTTGTACATTATATGCATATGTATGTATGGTGTTAATGAATGTATCTACACATGGATGTGTGCCTGAAGGTGGAGGACTAAAGGTAACTCTGGGAATCATTCTAAGTCTTCTACCTTCTTCACTGAAGTAGGAGTTCTCAGTTAAACCCAGAGTGCCCCAATATGGCTACTCTTGTCAGCCAGTGTACTCTGTGGGTCTTCTATGAGATATCCACAGGCTCTTCTGTTTGAGATCCACTGTTTACCCTTGTGATTTGTCATGATGGTGGCTTGAATATGAATGGCCTCCACAGGCTCAGAGACTTGAATCTAGAGAGGGGCACTATTAATAGATGTGGCCTCGACAGAGTAGGTGTGGCCTTTGTTGGAGGAAGTGTGACACCGAGAATGAGCTCTGAGGTTTCAAAAGTTCAAGCTAGGCTCTCTCTCTCTCTCTCTCTCCACCCTTCTCTCTCTGTCTCTCTCTCTGTCTCTCTCTCTTCCTCTCTCTCTGTCTCTCTGTATGTCTCTGTCTGTATGTCTCTCTCTCACTCTCTTTCCACCCTTCTCTCTCTGTCTCTGTCTCTGTCTCTCTCTCTCTCTGTGTCTCTTACTCTCTCTCCACCCTTCTCTCTCTGTATGTGTGTTTGTGTCTATCTCTCTCCATCTCTGTTTCTCTCTCTCTCTTTTCTCTCTTTCTCTCTTCCTAGTGATCCAGATGTAAAACTCTGTTACCTTTCCAGCACTACGTCTGCCATTGTACTGCGGTGCCTCCTGCCATGCTGACAATGGATTAAACCATTGAAACCATAAGCCAGCCCCAATTAAACACTTTCTTTATTAAGAGTCGCTATGGTCGTGGTGTCTCTTCAGCAGCAATAGAGCATGGACTAAACCAAAATTAGTAGGAGGAAGCACAATACTTCTGTAGGCCTGACTAGGCTTCTGTTTGGAGGAATATGGAACATGTTGGAACTTTGGACTAGAAAAGCAACTTTACAGTTCACACAGGGCTTCATGGGCCTTCCTAGTAGAGGTGTGGAAGACTCAGAACCTGCTGAGGGGGATTTGAACTGGGAGGGCCTGACTCAAGAGGCTCCAAAAGAGAGGACTATTAATATGTGGCCTAGAGAGCAAATTTGTAATATTTTGGTGAAAACTGTGGCAGTTTTCTGGCCTTGTCCAAAACAATTAAAAATAATAAATAAATAAATAAATAAATAAATAAATAAATAAATAAATAACAAGCAAGCTGGGCAAGGAAAAAAACTCAAAATGTATAGTTTAAGAAGAAAATTAGGCACCAGGAAGCATGATGGAGCTAAATCCTGCGCTCAAGAAGATAAACAGATTAAAGGAATGCCTGATGCTAAATGGGATAAAGGAAATGATAATCTTAGGACAAGACCCCACCCAACAGAATTTTCTGCTTGTGAAGAAGAATTAAAATAAAAGCTCGGGGCTAGACACGGTGGTACTCAAATCCCAGCACTCATGGAGCAAAGGCAGGCAGATTGCATAGTGCAGGACTAGCCTGATCTAAAGAGCAAGTTGCGGGACAGCCAAGTTTAGAGAACAGAGAACCGCTGAAAGTGTATTTGAACAAGAGAGTGATGTTTCAGCCCTAGAAAGCATAAGAACTTGGCAGCTTTTGCCACATCCTCCTGGCTTCGGAGTCAAGAATAGGAGAAACGAGTTGTAGAATCCCTATCCATCGCTAAAATATGCCACCGAGACCTGGCATGTGGCAGGGGTTTTCCTGCATGGAGGCCCAGAAAGGCTGTCGCATGAAGCTGTGGAGACAAAGCCTGGACTATGCTGGAGACTCCACCAGAGTCATGGGACACCTGCCAAGGAGAGCTGCTAGCAGGGTGTGGATCCAACCTAAAAGAGAGAAGTGTTTTGCAGTTACCAAAGCTGAAAGGATTTGGAGATATGGAGAGTGCCTTGACATCAGACATGGAGATGCAGAGTTTGGAGTTTGCCCATTTGGGGGAGCAGGGAGCCTTGCTGTGCTCCAGTATTTCATTTCCTTGCCGTGCTCCCTTTTCTCCTCTTTGGGATGGTGATGTATATTCTGCGCCACTGTGTGTTGAAAGTATGTGATCTGATTTTTTTTTTTTTTTTTGGTTCTTTTTTTCGGAGCTGGGGACCGAACCCAGGGCCTTGCGCTTCCTAGGCAAGCGCTCTACCACTGAGCTAAATCCCCAACCCTGTGATCTGATTTTTTATTTTTATCTTTCAGGAGGTTGCCATTCAGAGATACACCATGAGTCTTACAGGAGACTTCGGACCGTCAAACAGCGTTGAGACTGTGATAGACCTTGGGGGGCTCTTGAGGTTGGACTGAGTGCCGTTTTGCGTTGTGACATGGCTACAAGACAATGGAACCAGAAAGTGGAATGCGGTAGTTCAAATAAGAATGGCCAACATAGGCTCATAAATCTCTATGCTTGGTCACCAAGGAGTGACGTTATTAAAATGTATGGCCTTGTTGGGGTAGGTGTGGCCTTGTTGGAGTGGGTGTGGCCTTGTTGGAGTGGGTGTGGCCTTGTTGGAGTGGGTGTGGCCTTGTTGGAGTGGGTGTGGCCTTGTTGGAGTGGGTGTGGCCTTGTTGGAGTGGGTGTGGCCTTGTTGGAGTGGGTGTGGCCCTGTTGAAGGACGTATATCACTGACTGAGAGTGGATTTGGGTATTTCAAGTGCTTAAGCCAGACCCACTTTAGGCTCTTCTTGCTGCCTGCTAATCTGGATCTAGAACTCTCAGCTGTCTCCCCAGCACCAAGTCTGCCTTCGTGCCAACATGCTTCCTGCCATGCTCATAAGGGGCTAAACCTCAGAGCCTGGAAGCAAACCGCAACTAAACGCTTTCCTTTTAAGAGCTGCTGTGCTCCTGGTGTCTCCTCACAGCAGTAGAACACCGGCTAAGTCATTATATCTAAAAGTACATAAAATGTGATTTCTCTTTTAACTACAGACTGGGGGTAGTTAAGAGGGAATAGTAGTTGGTTCGCAATCGTAAAGACCTGGGTTTGGGTCCCCATAACACCTGTAAGTCTGTGTATAGTGACATGTGTCTGTAATCCTGGTCCTCCTGTGGACAGGAATATACCTGGAACCTCATGGGCTGGCTAGGCTGCCATTCATGAACAAGGGACTCTGTCTCAATAAACAAGGTGGAAGGTAATGTCCAATACCCAAGGTTGTCCTCTGACCTCTACATGTGCATCATAGGTCACTCAGACATGGACATAACACACACACATGCATGCATGCACACACACACGCACACACACACGCACACACACACACACCATGCACACACACACACCATGCACACACACCATGCACACACACCATACACACATACACCACGCACACACACACACACCATGCACACACACACATACCATGCACACACACACACCATGCACATACACACACACACCATGCACTTACACATATCACACAGAGAAATGTTTTTAGTTTAATAATTTAAAAAATAAAACAGTAATAAAGATACAGAATGGCATGAGTCTCTGTCATGACTTCTCACCCTAGATCAGGATGGTTAATATCCGGGGAAAACTGGAAACATTTCCCATTGTCTTCATGGCAGAGTGGAAGCACCCGGGTAACTGCTCCCAGGTTCTAGCTTGACAATAAAGGAAAAAAGAAATTGGTCAAGAAAAGCAATTTCTCTGAACCAAGTAGGACAGAAATCATACATGTCTCTCAATTTCACTTAAGACAGAACATGGTCTACTGGCCACTCCCACTACTTCCCGCTAAGCTCCTGTCAGTCCAGCAAGAGCAGAAGTAAGGGTATGAAGAAACAGAGGTCTATTGCAGTATATGATATTTTATACTTAAACTCTCTCAAAAATGACTTTATCATGTGGCCGCATATCCTGAAGGCACCTGGTATCCTCAAGAGTAACTTAAAGTAGCCAGTTATTGCAAGAAGAAGCTTTTCTGAGGAGGTGTGAGCAATGAGCTACTTTATGGGTATCACAATATCTCATTAGGGTTCACTTATTAATATGTTCAGTTAGCAGAATAACAGTAGTGGGTTTTTCCAGAGGGCCCATGACTAATCTAGCCTCAGGTTCTCAGGTTCTCGGGTTCGTGGCTTTGTTGACAGTGTCAGGTATGAGTCTCATCATGCAGAGTAGGCCTTAAACCCAACCAAAAATAAAGGTAATCGCCCCCATGTTCATGCCATTACTGCACCAGTGAGCACAGCTTGCCAGGCAGGTGGCTGTTGTAGCTCACAGGTTATGTCTTGTTGGGAATTGATGGTTGTTTTTCTCCTCTGGTACGATGCCTAGAGCCTTCCGACATTGTGAATGCTAGCTGGTAGGGATGAAGCTTCCAGTCAGGCACCTGCTAGATTTCAATACGCACCGTGGTTCCAATATGCAGTGTACTTAGCTAAAGGGTCTACTGCCAAGCTCTTGGGGGGCAACCAGCAGCATTAACATTTACTGGAAAGTTAAAATGTCTAGGGGACCCTCACTGGCCAAAAGAAGCAACCCATCCCATATGGGATTTTATTTGGTAGCACATAGTGTCTATTTGGGATATTGTCACCCAATATATTACCTTTTTCTCAAGTTTCAGGGGGAATGGGGGCAGAAAGATTGTAAGATGGATGGTTGTGGATAACTTCCAGGGAGCGCTGGGCAGATACACATCAGAACTCACAGAGACTGTGACAGCATGCGCAAGACCTGTTCGAGCCCAAGTCAGATAGAAATCTAAGCACGGGGAAAAGACATTGGGCATGAAGTTTCCTCTTGACCCAAGGAGCTATTGGTAGTTGACTGTGGCTGGTTGAGGAAAGTCGGTTATACTTTGCATACTTCAGAGCAAGCTCCATTCCCAGGAGTAGTAGAGGAGTGAAAACTGGACTCCATGGGCGCTTATTTGAAGAGAGGGAGCACGAAGTTGAGTAGGTAAGAATGTGGGAGGAGTTTCAGATGAGGGGTGAATGTAATTAAAAGTGTATTGTATGAAATTCTCAGAGAACTGACAAAAACGGTTCTTAAAATAAAGGCAACAAAGTTTTGTGGTACCGTGACACACACATACACTTGCAGACATAGATGCACAAATGCACATGAAAACGTACAACTTCCATGTAAGAGAAAATGTGTCCTGATTCTGGCTCAACAGAACCGTTTCTAGTGTCACTGCTTTTCCTCCAACTATCGTGACTTTGCTTTTTGACAGCTGTGTAAATGTCTGTGTTGTCTGTGTACTTCACCTTTAAGCCCATCCATCTGGACATGCAGGCTCTTAGCTACTGTGTACGGTGCAGCAATGACCATGGATGTGCAAATAACTCAGTGGTGGGACTTAGAATCCTTCAGTTACAGACCCGGGAGCGTTACAGGGAAACAGTTACCTGAAATAAATACTGAAGCTAGATAATGTGATAGAGTAAGAAATAAAAATTATACCTGTAAGAAATACAATAAATTAAAAAGTAATTATAAATTTAAATAAAATTGAAGGGTATGTATGCAATCGTGTTTGGCACCTGGGTTCTCTTTTAAGCACATTTTATTTGTTCTTTGACAGTTTCAGACATGTATACAGTGTATCTTTTTTTAAAAGCTGTTCTCATTTTGATGTTTTTAAGGCTGCTATGCAGGGTGTTTCCATTTTAACCAACTGAGTGAAAGGCTCTCAAAACCTTCTGGCAAGTTTTCCCATTTTATGTTTCAAAATAAAACAAGTAACAAGACGGTAAGAAAGAAAACTTTAAAAATATTAGAAGACTTTAATGTTACATGCCAAGCAGTTTTAAAGAAGCGAGACTAAGTCAGTGGAAAATAGCGTTGTGCCATTTTTGTTTGAAGTGTATGGTGCTTATACCTACAGTTAATATCGAGAATCTGTCAGTCCATTTTAAACTATGCGTGTGTGATCTACGTGATCGAAATTTTAAACTCCACACATATATTGCAGAGAATTAATTTTGAAGTTACAGTATAGCCATTAAAAAATTCTATGGGCTCCCAAGAAAGGCGTTTAAAGTGTTCCTGTGCACTCTTAATTTGTTTACGAGTTATAAAACATTCCCTTTTAAGAGAAATAAAAGGCATGAGGCATGGAAGTTACTTAAACTCCGTCTGGCTTTCCTGTAAAGGGAAGTGAGAAGCCTTCTGTGAAGACTGAAAAGAACAATGACATACAATGTTCACCATTTTAATTTCCTCGGGTATTTTCATATCCTGAAGCCTGGAGTGGATGGGATTGGTAGAGTGTGCGGTCTTCACTTTTAACATTGAGTCACCCTAAGTAAACTGTTCCCTTGTTAATCAATGACCTTAGATTAGAGCCCACCTCTGGTTCCTCACCAGGACTCCTCTCAGATATCCTGTTGTTGCCCTGAGTCATGGAGATCCTGAACAGCACGACCTGCCCCTTTAAGACACTTCAGCAGTTCATAGATGGGGTAGATGTGGCGGTGAGCCGACTCAAAGCGGTGGATCTGGGCCTGGGTGGACGCTAAACTGGCCGGTCAGCCAGCTCTCCCACATTCACACCACTGGAGTGAGCACTCCAACACTGCCCGGGCTATCTCACCCAATGCCGCAGCCAGCAAGGGGCAAGGCCAGCTCCCCTGGTTTCGTGCTGTCAGGGCCAGCTCATCCTAGCCCATGCCGGCAGAGCCATCTCTACTGTGCTGCTCAGGTAAGGTGCAGGGTCAGCTCTCCCACGCTATGTAGGTGGCAGGGGTGGGAGCATCTCTTCCTTGTATACAGCATAAATGTCAGGGCTTGCTCTCCCATGCGCACGCTCTCAGAGCCTGTTTGCTTGCACCCCTGACAGGAGAGTTACTTCTACTGTACTGCCCAGGCAAGGTGCAGGGCCTGCTCTCGAATGTGCTACAGTCAGTGAGAGACAAGAATCTGTTTCCCGTCCCAATGACCGTGGGCCAGTTCTCCTGCCTGCCATAGGTGGGGAGGGGTGAAGGGAGAGAAGATGTGGAAGAGCATTTCTCTTTCTCCCATACCACGGCGTGGCAGCCAAGTTGAAGAACCAGCTCTCCCACGCTCACTCCCTCGGGGTGGCTCACCCTCAACCTCTGTAGCCGGAGTCAACTCTACTGTGCTTTCTGCATGAGATTCTCGACCTGCTCTCCCAAGTGCTGAAGCCAGCAATGGGTGGGGCCAGTTCTCAAGTCCTCACTCCTCCAGGGCCAGCTCTGGAGGACATTAACACGTACCCAGGCGGCAGTCCAGAATAGGGATGTCTGTCTGGCCCTTGGTGTAGCAGACCCCTGCTGCTGCGAGATGATGAACCAAGACGTGGCCCTCTGTAGCAGCACAGGCCAGGCTTTCTTCACTGTGCACACGTACTTTCCCTTCTCTTTCTCCTCCATCTCTCCACCACTTACTTGCTCACCTTAGTGTCTCCCAGGGACTCTCGGTGTCTGGGATCCTCTCAGAAGTGCTGTGTCCAACCAGTGTCATGTGGCACCTGGAGAGATTGTCTGGAGTTTGGTCTGCCCATCCTGGCCTGCGTGGCACAGGTTGGCGGCGGGGAGGGGAGGAAGGCGGGGGGGGGGGGGGGGGGGGGGTTGGGGGTCATCTCAGGCTTGCTCTCCACAATATATCTTTTTTATTTTAAGAAATGAGTCTTCATTTTATATATGTGTGTTGATAGATACATACATACATACATACATACATACATACATACATACATACATAGACAGACAATAGATAAATTATTGGATTTTTTTATTTACATTTCAAATGTTATCCCCTTTCCCAGTTTCCCGTCCATAATCTCCCTATCCCATCCCCCTCCCCCTTCTTCTATGAGGATGTTCCCCCAACCACCCACCCCTTCCTGCCTCCCCACCCTGACATTCCTCTACACCGGGGCATCAAGCCTTGGCAGGACCAAGGGCTTCTCCTCCCATTGGTGCCCAGCAAGGCCATCCTCTGCTACATATGCAGCTGGAGCCATGGGTCTGTCCATGAATACTCTTTGGGTGGTGGTTTAGTCCCTGGGAGCTCTACTTGGTTGGTATTGTTGTTCTTATGGAGTTGCAAGCCCCTTCAGCTCCTTCAGTCCTTTCTCTAACTCCTCCAATGGGGACCCTGTTCTCAGTTCAATGGTTGATTGTGAGCCTTCACCTCTGTTTTCTAAAATATATTTTGATCATAACTATTCTCCTTATTCTGAAAATAAGGTTGTCAGACCTAAATAAACACATAAGTTAAAGTAGTAATACATTTTTATACAATTAAATATTATATTCTTAAATATACAACAGATTAAACTATTTCCTTGTTTTTAAATACAGTAAAACTTGGACAGGGAGACTTGAGAAGTAACGTGTTTCATAATTTTTAACACATGAAATACATGATGGCAATATTAAGAGATAAAGCATCGTCCTCTAGAATAATGAAATGAATATCTAGAAATGTTAAGCTATTTATATATTACATGTCTGTATATGTAATGTGCAGTTTTAGGCATTAAAATCATAGCCTTGGGTAGGGGCCAAGCTCTTGGATATCCACATGTGGAAGGATGAAACTCTCACCTCATCATGGACCCAAAAAATCCAAAACTTGATAGTACAGGCAGAAAACAGAGAAAATGAATCAAAATTTAAGCACAAGCAAGAATGTATGCACACAACTTGAAAAGATTGGGAAAAAAAAAACAAGAACTGACCAGTGGAGTGCATGATGTTTAAAAGCTTTGTACCATTAAAATGAACAATCCACAGTGTGAGGGGACATTATTCAGAATGTTCAAAGCTGTTGTGAGCTACTCATGGGGTGGGGGGGTAACATACACAACTCAAAGTCTTAAGTACCCAATGCCTACCTCTTACCTTCCTCTCAGAGGCTACTAAAACCTTTACTGAGGAGAATTGAACTCATAGTAAAATACTCATTCACATAGCTTACTTAAATATTAATTAATGCATTTCTCCACAATAAAAGGCATAAAATACAATGGCTGCTTGAATCAATTTCCTATCGTGTTTATCTAAATAAAAGGTTTTAAATATATTCTTTAAGTACAGTCAAGGAAGATCTCCCCTTGAGTTTTGCTAGCTTCCTTTCTCTTTGTCTTGGCTGACATCCCGTGTTGCATGCCGTGACATCCCGTGTTGCATGCCGTGACATCCCGTGTTGCATGCCGTGACATCCCGTGTTGCATGCCATGCTTGTTCCTGATAATGACTTCTCTTCCTTACAGCTTCCCTTGAATGCTAGACAGGTACATGTCACTGCACTGGCGTCCAAGAAGCAGAAAGCAACACACAGCACTGCCAGCCTTCTTTATGTACCTTAAATTGCTGAGGAACCATGATGCTGTGACCTCTTGGGTTTTTTTCTTTTTTTTTTTTTCTTTTTCTTTGTTTTGTGTATTCTCGGCTACTGGAAGAATATCTTCATAACACTCAAGCAAAGTGAGAAAACATCATCTCAAGAGCAATGAGCTAATTATCTTCCTTACCACGGTAGGAAAACAGCTGACAAGCAGCAATGTGTGGAAGGAAGTGTTTTAAGTTCACAGTCTGAGGCTTCGGTCCACCATGGCACTGGTGTCATGATGACGGGAGCTTGAGCAGATGGTTCTACGGTCACATTGCACCCGCCGTTGAGAAGCCGAGTAAGAACAATGCCTTGCTTAGCTAAAATTCTCCTTTTTATTCGGTCCAGGACGCCAACCCATGGAACAGTGCTGTCCACATTGAGGATGTTCGTCCAACCTCAATTAATCCTGTATACACGTTCCCAGAAGCAGAAGCTCTCCTGATAAAATCCCTCACAAATATTCACAGAGGTTTGCCTCCAGGGCGACTCGAGCACCCGTCCAGTCAACAACCAGTTTCAACTATTGCAAACTGAATGTGGAGATACACGGGCCTTGTATGGGTAACTGGCAAACACCATTTCGTCAGACTAATTGTTTACTTCCGGCATGAATTCTGCTTCTCGAGTTGGTGAGGAAAAAAAACTCCATTCAGTGTAAAAGGGCATCGGCCAGGTGTCCATGAGATGTGTGTGTACTGGTTTTGCTTACCTTTATTTTGGTCCCTGTGTACCAGGACGGCACGCTTCTCTCAAAGTATACTAAGGTCATATGAGTAGGTGCTCATGTGTATACACGACTTTCCACATCTGTGTAGCTATTAATTGACTCCCGATCCATAATTCTCCTTTGGCGGTATGGCCACTCTAGTCAGTAAGCTTCACTCTGTGCTTGCTGCATCCAGAAACAAGAGCTTCAGTGGGAAACAGTATAGACATTGAAAATCCACTACGTTTTGCTGTGTTTTTTGTTTTTTTTTTTTTGGTTTTTTTTTTTTTTTTTTTTTTTTTTTTTTTGCTGTATCTTCAGAACGCAGTGAAATGTGGGCCACATTTTCTTGTGTTGAGGAGAACTCTCCCTCGACTCTCTGCCCTTTGAGAGCTGCTGTAGAGGCTGAATGTCTGGCCTTGGGCTCTGCCTTAAGTCTATGCCTCCATGATTCGAATTGGAGCATGTTGACAACATTTAACAGCTTTCAAAAGAGGCTAGAAACTTTACCACACTGATTCATTAGTTTATGGGGAAAAATGATAATCTTAAAATGATTTATTCCCAACCAATTTAATGAAAATATAAACAGAAGAAACCAGGGCAAGGGGTGGGGAAGTCTTAGTTTTGCTCCCAGAGCTGTCTCCAGATGACATCTCACTGGTCACTCAAACACTCTAGACCATGGTTCCCTCGTCTATTACATGCCAGGCTCAGACACAATGATGGCCAGCTCTCATTACAAGATTCTAGAGCAGTGTCTCTCAACCTTCCCAATGTGCTGTCCCTTTCACAGTTTTTCATGTTGTAGTGACCCCCCCAACATAAAATAGTTTCTGCTGCTACTTCATAACTGTAATTTTGCTACTGGTATGAAACGCAATATAAATAACTTATTTAGGACGCCTGATATGTCACCCCTGGGAAAGGATCAACCGTCAAAGGGATCACAGCCCACAGGTAGTGAAACACTGGTCTAGATGGAATCCATTACCGATGAAATCAAGTGGAACAGCTATGAGGGAAGCAATCTATCTGTAGTGGGTGGAGGGTGGGGCTCAGGGCCCATGAGGACCTGCAGGAGATTATTCCTCATCAGCTGCAAGTGATGATGATCTGACCACACTGAAAACTGAGAAGGATTCAATAGGTAATTACGTCAAACACTTAGGACATAACTAACAACTGAGTCATAATCGGAACCAGTATTTTCTATTGATAATGAATACTTCCATACCTTGGTGATCACTAATTTTTTACACTTCAAAATAATTATTACAGAAGTGTTAGTATGACCACAGTTTAGCCAGATTCTGGGAGACAAGGGAAGTAGGGAAGAGAGGGGAGGTCCCGAGGCTGGCTGCCTTCCTTAAACTACTGGAGAACTATAAATAATACATGCGAAGCTCTCATACATGGGCACCCATTAAGTGACAGCTCACGGGTCACTGCTCTGTACTGTAATGCTTACAATGCATATGTTGGAATGCTCTGTGGTTTACTTTTCTTTGTTTAAACTTTACACTCAACCACTTACCTAAACCTCGACGACCCTGCCCAAAAAGGGAGAATGCAAAACTTCCAGAGGACTGCAGAAGTGAGGTACCAAAGCTAAGTTATATTTGATTCCCTTTTTCTCTCATCACACCCTAGAGAAAAGTCATTCAGACACATTGGTCTCCTGTACCACTTGAAAACTTACAGAGCAAAGTAGATAAGAAGAAAAAAATCTTAGAGAGAAGTTAAAGATTTATTAAGATTTGGGAAAAGTAAAGAAACCGTTCTATTTTTTATATTACAAATATCGAAAGCCAATTTCTGTTTCCTGGATTTAATACTTGTGGTTTGCCCAACACAGCCATTTCATATTTGTTGTAGAAGCAATTTTTTCAACTTCTGGTGATACAGTAGAATGGAAATAATAGCCTAACTTTGCAGTGGGGGTTAATGTTGTCCTCATATAAAAAAAACATATTTTCTATGATGATAATGGTACTCTCCCCTTGCTTTTAAAATCAGTTCCGAATGTGGCCTATAAAGCAATGACTTCACATCTCAAAAGCTCTTCTTTGGCTCCCTATTACCTTGAAAATAAAAATGAAATTTCTTGCCTGATTGGTCAACAACATTTGCCATGATGCTATGGGGATTTGGGCTTCTCAGTTTCCCCAGATGACGTTTCGCTTTCTGTCCCTCTCTTTCTATTCTCCAATTGTTTCTTTCTCCTCACTCCTTCCCTTTGGCCCTACCTGTGTTCGGCTCCAAAGTCAGTATTCTCAAACTCTCAGTTTCTGAACCATAGATATTTCGAATGTATTTCATGAGAAAGAATCTTACCTGAAAACCCTCTTCTGCATGCCCCCCCTGCTTCACTAGGACTTTTAAATTCGATAGAAAGCAAGAGAGGACAGTTCTTGGGCTAACCTTGTGACCATCTCTCATTTCTGAGCAAGCTATCTCTTCATTGAAACGTGGATGCCCATAGTAGCGTTGAGTCAAAAGTGTTCATTGAAACAGGTACTGTCTTTAGGCATCAAGGTCCCTGCTTTCTTAGAATTTACTTTCTGGGGGGGGGGGGGAACAGGCATGTAAGCAACATACCAACAAAAACAATCAATCAATCATTAAATAAACAAAACCACCAAAACAACAAAAAAGGCTGGTTTTCAGTAGTGATGACTTTGTTTCTGACTGTGAGAGACTCAGGAGGAAGATTTTTTTGACCATCACCAATTCCCTAATGAAACATTCCGTAGAAGTGAAATATCCTAGATGTGCTTATCATAGATCCTTTACTGTCTCAGAGCTCACCCAGTCATTTCGCAGAACCCCTTAGCTGCTTACATCAGATTCAACCACAGGACGCTCGTGCATGTGCCACACGATGTTATTTCATAGCCACCTGATAAACGTTCCTCCTCTTGTAATTTTGTCTCAACCTGAGATCTGATTTCCCTCTTGCCTGAAACCTAAAATTTACAGTAAAGCCTCATTCACTCTCACTGACCTTGACTTACAGTAGAGGCTGGTGGTGCAGCTTCAGCCATCAGATGATATTCTGAGAGAGTACAGCCGAAGTGGACGTAAGAACTGCTAAAATTACAGTACTTTCCCATGATCTATGGTTTTAGCTTCCATGGGCTCAGTTACCTAAGGTCGACTGTTGTCCAGAAATATTAAGTAGCAAATTCCAAAGATATCACATCGTTTTAGGAGTGTGTTTTTCTGAGATGCATGGTGTGCTATCTCACAGACTATCACTCATCACTTACACGACATCCATGTGTAGATCCTCCTGCCTGTCAGCCACCTAGCAGCTCTATGTATTATCAGATCATTGCGTGTTACAATGCTGGTGTTAAAAGAACCTTATTTTATTTAATAACAGCCCAAAAGTATAATAGTAATGATATTGGCAGTTCAAGTATGCAAAAGAATACTCATAAAGTTCTTCTCTAGGTTTAAAAAAACTGAGAGTTCTCAACTTACAAAAAAAACTATATATTAACATTAAGATTTCAGTGTAGCAAGGTATTTTGAGAAACACCGCATTTGCATTATTTTAATTTCCTGATTCTATTATTAGTTGTTTATTTTTACAGCACCTTATTTATAAACTGTTTATCATAAATATGTATTACAAGAAAAGCCATAGTCTGTATAGGCTAGTATCATCTAGGGTTTCACTTAGCCCCTGGGGTTTTTAGAATGTCATTTCCCTGAGGAAATGACAGGTGTATTCATCAGATTTAGCACTGGGAAAAAATGCATAGAAAATACTTTTAAAATGGGATATTTGGCTCATATTTTAGAAGGTTCGATCCTTTGTCTTTTTGTTCCATGGCTGTGGACTATTGTAACGCAGAACAGCACTTGGCAGAACACAGAGAGGCAGAGCAGATGAGCTCGTGGTGACTGAGGAGCTGAGAGGGTGGAGAAGGAACCCAAAGACAGCATACACCCTTCAAGGATTTAACCCTATGGATTATAATCCATAACCACTCGTCTGAGTTTGGATTTCATTGCTGTGAGGAGACACCATGACCAAGACAACTGTTACAAAAGATAACATTTAATTGGGGCTAGCTTACAGTTTCAGAGATTCAGTCCATGGTAGGTAGCATGGCAGAATCCTGGCAGACATGACGCTAGAGAAAGAGAATGAGTACCACACTGGGTGTAACCTGAACATAGGAGACCTCAAAGTCTGCCTACACAGTGACACACTTCCTCCAACCAGGCCACAACTATTTCAACAAGACCACACCTCCTAATAATGCCACTTCCCACGGGCCAATCATGATCAAACCACCACACTACTAATAACCATTCAGCCATAGAGTCACCAGTGGATTTTTCTATAGATGAAGTTAGAGCCTTCATAATTCAGCCACTTCAATTTCCTCACCAACTGGCAACACGTGCTTTAGCATATGAGATTTTAGAGAATTTCATCAAGCCATAGCAGAAGTTAAATATTTATTACTCGATCCTTATCAGGAGAAAGCCTGATAGAAGGGGATCATCTGTGTGTTTGCACGTATTCTCTTAGGATACAGCACTTCACCAGAAAGGGGAAAAAAGAAAGCTATTTAAGGGACATCAGCTCTGCAAATACATTCACACTTACAGATTTCAGATTTACGAATATCAACTTAAAATCTATAAAGCTTAGGATCATTGTGTGAAATAGGACTTTGTTACATTTTTAAACCCTCGTATTTAAAAATTAACATAGTTTTGGACTCTCACCAGCAAAATATGAAATACAGAATGTGGTATAAATATAATTTTTAAAAAATGATTGAGGAGTCAAAATCTGCCAGTAATTGAATAAAATTTTGCTGTTACTATGAAAAGCTAAATGTAACTGAAATAGTCACTATCAAAGTTTGCAAAAAAGACTCTAAATATTCCAAATGACTATTTAGATTTTTTTAATTCTATCCATATGTATCGTTTTTAAGTTTTAAGAAGAAATTTATTTCTAGCAGATTAAGATTCTGCCATACTCCTCAGGCCGAGTTCAACTTTAAATATGACTCAAATATTAAGAGCACAATTTATTTTTTTTGAGAGAGTACAGGTAAAGTCTTCTAGTCTAGGAGATATGTAATGCATCTCAGTGAGACAGGATAAAGTGGGCCTTGTTTTCTTTACATGTGTAAAAAGTATTTCTACATCTTCTTTGTAATTTTATTTTCAATGTCTGGGTTTTGAGAATTTTAATGTATCTTTCATATTCACCCCATCCCCCAACTCTTACTAGACCCATTTGTATTACTCTTTGTACCCAACTTCAGGAGCTCGCTCTCTCTCTCTCTCTCTCTCTCTCTCTCTCTCTCTCTCTCTCCTTCTCTGGCTCTCTCTCTCTCTCTGGCTCTCTCTCCCTTCGTCTGAAGGACCCTAGTTCTTACTGAAATGTAAGAACTATTAAGAGGCTTGGCCCGGTAGAAAGTAGGTAAGTTATGGAGTTCCTGTGAAGGACCCCAAGGCTTTCACCAGACTTATACCCACTGCCTCAGGTCAAGATTAGGCCAAGTATCAGCTTCCTGCCTCAGGTCAAGGCTAGGCCAAGTTTCATTTTCCACCCACAGTTCTTGGGAGGAGTGGAGACATTCTTGAAAATCTGCAGAATGTTCTGACTGATAGTTATCTGACCTTCTGGTCCCAGATAGAGTTCGAATCGTGTTGTGTGCTTGTTAGTCAATAGATTCAAAGGTCAATATGCTTAGCCAATAAGTTTAAACTGTAACCTTGCTGATGTAACCTGCACCCCTAAAAAGTATAAAAACTGCTTGTTATAGCCATTCAGGGTCACCTTCCAGTCACTTGCCACAAGGGGCTGATTGAAGGTCGACCCCTACATGCTGGAAAATAAACCTCTTGCGTTTGCATCAAACTCCATTCTCCTGTCTCACTTTTGGGGGAGGGGGATCTCCTGGTAGTTGAGACACACTTCAAGCCTTACACCTCTCTCTCTCTCTCTCTCTCTCTCTCTCCTCTCTCTGTCTCTCTCTCCTCTCTCTGTCTCTCTCTCCTCTCTCCTCTCTCTCTCCTCTCTCTCTCCTCTCTCTCTCTATCTCTCTCTCCTCTCACTCTCCTCTCTTCTCTCTCTCCTCTCTCCTCTCTCTCTCCTCTCTCTCTTCTCTCTCCTCTCTCTCTCCTCTCTCTCCTCTCTCTCTCTCCTCTCTCTTCTCTCTCTCTCCTCTCTCTCCTCTCTCTCTCCTCTCTCTTCTCTCTCTCTTCTCTTTCCTCTCTCTCTCCTCTCTCTCTTCTCTCTCTCCCCTCTCTCTCTCTCTCTCTCTCTCTCTCTCTCTCTCTCCCTCTCCCTCTCCCTCTCCCTCTCCCTCTCTCTTTCCCTCTCCCTCTCTCTCTCTCCCTGTCTTCTGTCTCCTGTGTGTCTCTCCACTCCTAACCTCTCCACAGTTTGACCAACCACTCTTACTCTTGGGTACAAGATTGGGCTTCCCCTGAAATAAACCAGAGGCCACAACATTAAAGAAAATGGAGTCTGCAATTCCCAAAAGCTATCAAACGCCAATAGCTTCTCATCTAACGGTGGGACCACATGTCTACTTCCTCACCATGAGAAGATCTTGTCTGTCTTGAGCTTCCATAGGTCTTACATGTGCTGTCCTAAAGGACCTATATCTCACCAGAGATTCTTGCTTTTCTGTGTTTATTGTTCCTCTGTTCATAACAGCCAGAAAATGGCAGCGACCTAGATGAATGCCCATCTATGGAAGAATAGATAATGAACAACTTGTTTGTTTACACTGCAGAATATTATGCCGTTCTTAAGAAAAGCGAAATTCTTGGATAAATGAGTGGAACTGGAAACAATCATTCTAAGTGAGGTAACCCGTCACAGAAAGACAAACACAGCTTTTTGTCTCATGTGTAGCTGTTAACTTTAAGGCTTTATAAATGTGTTTCATTTGGAAATAAGGGGCAACAGGGAAAGAGGAACTCTATTTTAGTTACTGTTCTACTGTTGCACAGAGACACTATGACCAAGTAAACTCTTATAAAAGAAAGAATTTAATTTGGGACTTGCTTAAACTTTCGGGGGCGTATTATCATCATGACAAAAAAGCATGATGACGGGCAGGCATGATGTTGGAGAAGAAGCTGAGCTTTCTACATCAAATCCACAGGCAGCAGGAAGAAAGCACCACTCTGGGCCTGATTGGGCCTTTGAGACCACAAAACCCATCCCCATGGACACACTTCTTCCAACATCTATTAATCCTTCTCAAGTAATGCCATTCCCTGGTGACTTAGCATTCAAATATTTGAGCGTATGGGAGCCATTCTTATTCAAGGCAACATAGGCTCTTTCAAGCAAAAGATAAAAGAACAGATTGTTGTGAAGGCGGAAAGAAGCAAAATGGATTGGGAAGGAAGGGGAAGCAGATACCAGGAAAGAGGAGGAAATGTGGGGAAGGGTTATTTAACACTAAAAGCTTTTGAAAATGCCCCATGGAAAACAACCACTGTAGACATTTTCTAATTTTTATACATATATACACATACATTAAAGTTTAAATGTCATTATTCTATATTTGGGAGAAAACACCCTACTAAATACCACACACTACCAAATAAAAACTCCAGTAAAAGGAAGGGTTACCTCTTTTGAGTTGTTGTCCAGTGAGATCCCATAAAGTGTCCCCTCAATCATTCCAGGCTACCGCCATTGCTGCCCTGCAGAACATCATGGTAAGACCTTACTGCTGCAGATACCACATACTTGCATCAAAAACGTGAATAAATCAAATGAATTTTATTCAATATTCTTTTGAGTGCTTTATAACAATGCATAAGGTATGAATTCTACCACACAACTTTTCAACTTTCCTATTGGTTATGTCATTATAACCTACGGCAACCATGTTTCTTGGACATTATTACACTTGATTCACAAGCTGAGGAACAAAGGACTGGATCCCCATCACCTGGGATTCATGCTGCAGGCACCAAGGTCTCTTGTCACAGCAAAGACACCAGACACAGTCTGCTTAGATAAGTGAGGGAAGCGACTTCTAGAGAAGCTCACTTCTGCTTTCTAGTAACAGGGGATGGGGAGAACCTACCAGAAGGAAGGGAAGTTTTCCTCTTTATTGTCTGCTGCTTCTGTGCAGACCGATACCTCATGTCCCTTTCCTTTACTTATGTATCTTTACACTAAGAAATAAGCCGGTGGCTGTGAGATGGCTCCGTGGTACATGTCATTGGCTGAAGGCCACGGAACTGAGATTCCTCATTACCGTGGTGAGGCAAACCAGGCATCTCCAGTGCTTGCTGGGCAGGTTCTTACCAAGAGAAAGAAAGCTCAACTGTGCAAGCACCAGAGCTTGAGTTTGGATCCCCGTCGCTCATGCGACAGTCGGACACGCCTACGTGAATGAAGTTAGAAGAGTTCCAACCATTTTCCTTTGAGACGTTTTAAGAGATCAGTGTGAAGAGTGCGGAATGAATTGGCAAAGAACGTTCGTTCGGAAGGTTTGAGTCAATACAAGAATGATCGCAGAAACAGTGTTCCTTCTTTTGAAATGTTAAGATGCTTTAAAATATTATTATCCAGAAATGGGGGGGGGGCTTAGTAAGTGAAATGAACATTTAATTGTTTATTTTTTCCTTTTCTTTTTACTTAAAGAGTTTTCTTTCTACTAGGGAACATTCTAAACACACATAAAAGAAGAAAAATGAGCACAGTGGACCACCACAGGGGGCCTTCCTTCTATATCAATCTTACCCAATAATGTTTTCCTCAAATCTACGTAAGTGCTCCAAGTCAGCCTATTAACAAAATTCTAAATATTTATACAAGTTTATTGAAATCTTCCTTAAATATTCACTTAATACTAGCCATTATTACCTTAAAACTCCATGGTAATCACTTAATATTCACAAATATCCAGTTAATGTTTAAAATTTTCCCAACTGGCCAATATGTTTTTAATTTGCTTAAATATAATAAGCTATTATACATTCTCCATTATATAATGTTCACATTTAAAATCATGTGGTATGTGGTAAATATATATGCATATTTGTCTATTAAAACTAAATATAAATTTTTAAGTAAATGGCAAAAGAGTCCAGGAGGTTCTCCACATTTTGACTAGTTAATAACCTCTTTCACCTCCTTAATTCAGATTTCAACTCTATCTTTTCCCTTCTTGAAATGCATTTGTTAAGCAAGCCACACAGTTTTTCATTATGAGGTCTTTGTGACTACCTGCTGCATGTACTCCAGTGCTAGATGCAAGGAAAGTTGCACACTGTGGACCTGCGCTTGTAGAACGCTTGGAGAAGAGATCTGCTACCCCAAAATCACTGCTAGAAGCTCCCCTGCACCCCCTCACCAGCTAGTCAGCCTTCTACTGGCTCGGCCCAGCCTAAGCAAGCGAATCAGCAACAGTGGAAATGGAGTTGGAGCAGCACCAGCAGCGGAGGTGGCGGTTCCCCCTCCCTGCCCGAGTTCTCTCCCTTTCCTCTGAACCCGCGCACCAGAGATCTCCTTGGAAAGCCTCCAGCACGCAGGCCAATAGGGATATAGGGTCAGGACCCTTGGTCCAGTCTAGCCTCAGGTTGCCTCTGCTCTAATGTCACTAACAACCCTGACTGGGCCCTGGTTACCGAAGACTTGGACTTCCATGGAAGTCAGCCAAAGCATAGCCGGCCAACCGAGTCACAAACGGTGAGCAGAATCCTACATCCCCGTGTTGGAGCTAGCAGGGTATCATCCAGTCTGGAAGAAGAGGAGAGGGAAAGGTGTAAGCAGCCAGCCAGGGTGGGGCAGAAGCTTCCTCCGCACACTGCCTCCTACTCGGCGGACGTTGCTCCTCCTCACTCTCTGTTCACAGAAGATGGCGTGTGAAGGGGACAGCGTGTGTCCTGGAGAAATCTGAAGAAAGCTGACCTTTCTTCCACAGTGACACATTACCCCAGTGCACTGCTCTATGACTCTAAGCCGTTGTTCAGTTACCCCGGATTTCAAACGCCTCGTGTGCAAATAGAGACGGTAACACATGCCTCCAAGAAGCGCTGTAAAGATACAGTGAACTAATAGTGGGCGTCTATCTTGTTTAGATGGAGAATAAAAAAATGCTTAAGGTGTTACAAATTCTTTTCTTCTAATTACTTAATAATTATGCATTGGGTATTAAGCGTAGAAGTCATACGAAAAGAGAAAAAGAACAGCAGTTCACTTCTAACGAAGAACTTTTCTTGTGACTGAAAGATAAGCATCGCTATGAATAACACATGAGAGCTACTAAGGAAAGATAAAGGTGAAAGGCAGAGCTCTAACGAGAGGATGCCTAACAGACTGCTTGGTTTAAACAGTACTGGGAAGATTTCCAAGAGCAGAGGGATTTTTTGAGTCAAACTTGACTCACCGAGGAAAGAGGGTGAAAAGGGAAGAAGCCCTCCTTCACAGAAGGCCTGGACCTCCACACCAGCTTCCATAGGATAGGCACAGACGTGGAGGCTTCCAGGGGAGAGGAAGCAGCAGCAGTCAGGGAGGGGAGTATCTCCAGAACTCAAGAAAGAAAAAGATAAAAAGGCAGTGGAGGTGCCTTTAATCCCAGCACTCGAGAGGCAAAGGCAGGCAGATCTCTTAGTTTGAGCCTGGTCTACAGGATGCATTCCAGGACAGCCAGGACTACACAGAGAAACCCTACCTCAAACAAAACAAAACAATATAAAAAACAAACAAAAAAAGGCAGGTCTTACAGGAAGATACTTTTAAAACTGGTCTCATAGGGCTGGAGAGATGGCTCGGTGGTTAAGAGCACTGACTGCTCTTCCAGAGGTCCTGAGTTCAATTCCCAGCAAACACATGGTGGCTCACAACCATCTGTAATGATGTGGGCACAGAGCCAGAGGACCATGATTTTGCTGAGTAGGGCCAGTTTTCTAACCACCAGGAAGGAGGCTTGGGACCGCAGGCCCCACAGCATGGAGCGCCTGCTGCTGCAGCTCTTGCCGCTTACCCTACTGAGGAGAGAAGAGTACAGAGCCACAGTGACGGCCGTGCCCCGTGATCAGGCAGGACAAGTGTCACCAAGGGCAGAAGCCACCCGGATCTCACATGGATCCTGCCTTCAGATGCCCTGCCCTGCCACGAGATCACCCTAACTCTGGGCGACAACAGGATATGAGAGATGAGGCTCAACAGTACTTATGGTGCTTCAGAAACCTTGAAGCGGGCCAATGACTCATTGCAAGAAGTATGTGCATGCAAGCTGTTTGATCATACACATGTTGGAAAAATTGAAAATTAAAAAAAGAATAAGACACAGTGCCCAACACCACCAACACAGCTTCTGGAATATTTTTTTTTTCCTGTTGAAACAATAGCCAGAAACACAAAACTAAAACCAAGACAAAGCAAAAAAAACATGTTACCGTGCTGAAGGCTATTTCACAGGCTGCGAATACGCACAGCAAGAGCCTCACTAACAAGGATCACTCAGGACAAAGCTCTGCTGGGTCTCCCACTTGACAAAGGAAATGCTGTGAGCCTCCTATCCAGACCAGGATGCAAACACATCCATCCTGAGGTTCCTAACGTTCAAAGCCTCCGTGTTAAAAGGACGCCACGTGTCAGTATCAGTTGCTTGTCATCATTCAGCAAACGCAGAGCTACTCGGGTGACAGTGAGTGGACCATGAATGACATTAAATGGAGGGTTTGGAGTGAGGAAGACAGTGTCCACATAGAACCTGCCGTCCCTTCCACACCCAGCTCACAGAGATTCAGATCACACCGCGGAGCCACCCAGCTGGAGCACCAAAGGTGTCCTTCAAAGGGACACCTGTCATTGGTTACTCAATGTTCTGCACCGTGATGTGCTACTGGACTTAATAACAGGTTCAAAGGATAAGGCTAATCTGAAGATTTGCACAGTTCCAATGCATGAAGAATCCTACCACATCCAAAGACAACCCTACTTATGCTGCATAAAAAATCCCCACAGTAACCGATTTAAAGCCATCCACACACTGTCACTGAGCGCAAAGATGGGAAGAAACAAGTGCAGTGTTCTTGGGGTGCTAGCACAAGACTCAAACTCTGACAACTTTCAGATCTCCTGTCCTCTGACACTCTCTCTCTCTCTCTCTCTCTCTCTCTCTCTCTCTCTCTCTCTCTCTCTCTGACTCTTTTACCAGCTCATGTTTTAGGGCACTTTGCTTCCGCTGACATTTTGTGTGATTGAACATCGGTCATTCCCAAACAGCAGGGAGCATGCCACCTGGCTACGGTGCCCCTCCCACCTCAATTCAAGCATCTTTCTCTATGGTGGTAGGTGACATGGGACACTTGCCAGTGTTGTAATCAAGAGTGGACACAGTGACCATCCTAGATCGTCTTCATATTATAAGAGTAGGTACTGACGTGCCAGAATCATTTTCTAGTAATTTCCCTCTTTCAAAGAGGATGAAGCAGAAGACAAAGTCTGGTATACAGCAGAGGGTGCCCATTAGAAGCTAGTTACTGCAGTCTTGAGCACTGGGACCCTGGCTCCTTTCGTTTTAAGTGTGTATGAGTGCTACTGCGGCTCGTAGGACACCGCAGACCCTTGTCTCCAGACACCATTGAGTGATAAGACCTCCAAGCCCCTGTGGAGCCCTCGCAGTTCTTTGATGTATCAAAATGCTACTCAGAGGCCTTCAGGGCCTTGGATCTGCATAAGAGAAATCTCACAGGGAAGTCCTTTTAGGAGGGAACAGTCTGATGTGGCTACTGTCCAGTGTGCCTTAGCCTGCCTTTTACCACAGGACCAATCAAGTAGAATGTGGAAACCATCCCAGCTGGGGTATCAGATGAGCACAGTGGCCTTGAGCTTCATTCGGTTGGTGAAGTGTAATGTAGAAATGGGTCATCTAGACCCGGCTTCTGGTGACTCTCTGGGTTTCACATACATAGACCAAAGAGGATAGGAGGGGTCATGGGAGACCTAGACTGAGAGAATGGATAGTCAGTGGTGCGCCATGTAAATGATTCAAGCCCTACTCCACAAGTACCATTTGTTTTATACCCATGTTTTAAAACAAATAAAATATAAATTTTAATAATATATGTTTAATCCAATTTGCTGTGTCAATATGAAAAAATGTACCAACATGGAATATTGCACCTTTTCTCATACTGAGTCCTTAAACTTATATATTTTTCAGTTAAAGAAATTCCCACTTTGGAGTTGTCATATTTCAAGTACTGAGTAGCTGTGGCAAATAAAGATATCAAATGTAGCCAGTATTTATAAAAGAAAGGACAGATTGATTCTAAATTCCTGCCTCTACTAATAAACAGACTAGGTAAAGTTTTCACAAACAATCTGAGTCGCAGAATCCTCTTTTATAAGGTTAAAGTATAGGGATATATTCATACGTGTGTGTACCTGATGTGTCTAGTACACTCGTTTTATTTAACAATTTAAAAAGTGCCTACTGTGTGAGCTAATATCATTTTTATTGGCTAGATTTGAGTATATCTAAGACTTTGTCCTTGTCCTGAGGTCAGCAAGATACAGACACATTACAGTGGCATGTACAGAGCAGCACTATTACCATCACAAATATCTATAGATAACAGATGAAGCATAGTAAAGAACTGGAATCCCATAGCCTCCGTTGTAAATCAAATCTGTGCCATTTAACTGGCATATATCCTTGCTTAAACCACCTAATCGCTCTGAGATCCTATACCACACTACCAAATCACCTTTGCAGAAAGGACTTTGGTCTGGAAGGCACCATGTATAATTAGAAAAGAACAGACTAGTGTGGCAGGTGTCTAGATCCTAACCTGTCTTTTTACAACATGAGCAACGTACTAAAGTTTTTATCTTTAAACATGCTTTATGCTATAGTATGGCATCTTGTTTTCTGATGATTCAAGCCCTACTCCACAAATTGGAATCCATACCTACCACCATTATCTAGGCCAAGAACCTGTGACTAGACAGGATGTAGGCCCGAGGGGAGAACCTACTGCTATTACTCTACTAAATGGACATAGTGGATATGTCCCTAACGACTTAAACAGATAAATAGTGCATTGGCTGACCATCATCAGAAAAGTTTCTTTTGCAGTAGAATATGCTTAACGTAGAAGCACTCAACTAGTCAAGTGCAGAGAATGAGAGACTACAGAATGTGCGGCCCTGAACTGGATGTCTATATCACACCCCCTGTCAAGACTCAAGGATCATTGAGGAAGATAGATTAGAAGGGGATGGTGGGTGACTAAGGGGAAATAGTGTTTATTGTACACAGGGCAGTTACACATACGAATTCACAGCAGTGGAGACGGAATGCACAAGACTGCTCAGGTCTGTCAAAATTCCAGCATGCGGAAGAGAGGTAAGACTCACCCCTACCTCAGGAGCGATTGGCAGGTGATGGCTTCTGGAAGAGTAAGAATCTGTTTTCTTTAATGGTGTGGCCCTGCTGCATTGACAACCCTCCAGTAAAGGTCACAAATCCAAGGTACACGGATAGCATTAACTTCATGGCTTAAAAATAAGAGAGGAATCCACACCCGCGGATCCCGGCCTGCAGCAGCTCTCTGCTCCCAGACCCCGTGAGAGAGAGACCCAACCGCCTGGTCAGGTGGGCACTCCTGAGGCTGCAGAGTGGAAGAGACCACCAACACTGCCCACCCCTGCCCACATCCCTGGCCCAAGAGGAAACTGTATAAGGCCTCTGGGCTCCCGTGGGGGAGGGCCCAGGAGCGGCAGGACCCCTGCCTGAGACACCGCCAGACCCTGAAGGAAACAGACCGGATAAACAGTTCTCTGCACCCAAATCCCGTGGGAGGGAGAGCTAAACCTTCAGAGAGGCAGACAAGCCTGGGAAACCAGAAGAGACTGCTCTCTGCACACACATCTCAGACGCCAGAGGAAAACAACAAAGGCCATCTGGAACCCTGGTGCACTGAAGCTCCCGGAAGGGGCGGCACATATCTTCCTGGTTGCTGCCACTGCAGAAAGCCTGTGGGCAGCACCCCACAAGCGAACTTGAGCCTCGGGACCACAGGTAAGACCAACTTTTCTGCTGCAAGAAAGCTGCCTGGTGAACTCAAGACACAGGCCCACAGGAACAGCTGAAGACCTGTAGAGAGGAAAAACTACATGCCCGAAAGCAGAATACTCTGTCCCCATAACTGACTGAAAGAGAGGAAAACAGGTCTACAGCACTCCTGACACACAGGCTTATAGGACAGTCTAGCCACTGTCAGAAATAGCAGAACAAAGTAACACTAGAGATAATCTGATGGTGAGAGGCAAGCGCAGGAACCCAAGCAACAGAAACCAAGACTACATGGCATCATCGGAGCTCAATTCTCCCACCAAAACAAACATGGAATATCCAAACACACCAGAAAAGGAAGATCTAGTTTCAAAATCATATTTGATCATGATGCTGGAGGACTTCAAGAAAGACATGAAGAACTCCCTTAGGGAAACACAGGAAAACATTAATAAACAAGTAGAAGCATACAGAGAGGAATTGCAAAAATCCCTGAAAGAATTCCAGGAAAACACAATCAAACAGTTGAAGGAATTAAAAATGGAAATAGAAGCAATCAAGAAAGAACACATGGAAACACCCCTGGATATAGAAAACCAAAAGAAGAGACAAGGAGCTGTAGATACAAGCTTCACCAACAGAATACAAGAGATGGAAGAGAGAATCTCAGGAGCAGAAGATTCCATAGAAATCATTGACTCAACTGTCAAAGATAATGTAAAGCAGAAAAAGCTACTGGTCCAAAACATACAGGAAATCCAGGACACAATGAGAAGATCAAACCTAAGGATAATAGGTATAGAAGAGAGTGAAGACTCCCAGCTCAAAGGACCAGTAAATATCTTCAACAAAATCATAGAAGAAAACGTCCCTAACCTAAAAAAAGAGATACCCATAGACATACAAGAAGCCTACAGAACTCCAAATAGATTGGACCAGAAAAGAAACACCTCCCGTCACATAATTGTCAAAACACCAAACGCACAAAATAAAGAAAGAATATTAAAAGCAGTAAGGGAAAAAGGTCAAGTAACATATAAAGGCAGACCTATCAGAATCACACCAGACTTCTCGCCAGAAACTATGAGGGCCAGAAGATCCTGGACTGATGTCATACAGACCCTAAGAGAAAACAAATGCCAGCCCAGGTTACTGTATCCTGCAAACCTCTCAATTAACATAGATGGAGAAACCAAGATATTCCATGACAAAACCAAATTTACACAATATCTTTCTACAAATCCAGCACTACAAAGGATAATAAATGATAAAGCCCAACATAAGGAGGCAAGCTATACCCTAGAAGAAGCAAGAAACTAATCATCTTGGCAACAAAACAAAGAGAAGAAAAGCACACAAACATAACCTCACATCCAAATATGAATATAACGGGAAGCAATAATCACTATTCCTTAATATCTCTCAACATCAATGGCCTCTCCTCCCCAATAAAAAGACATAGATTAACAAACTGGATACGCAACGAGGACCCTGCATTCTGCTGCCTACAGGAAACACACCTCAGAGACAAAGACAGACACTACCTCAGAGTGAAAGGCTGGAAAACAACTTTCCAAGCAAATGGTCAGAAGAAGCAAGCTGGAGTAGCCATTCTAATATCAAATAAAATCAATTTTCAACTAAAAGTCATCAAAAAAGATAAGGAAGGACACTTCATATTCATCAAAGGAAAAATCCACCAAGATGAACTCTCAATCCTAAATATCTATGCCCCAAATACAAGGGCACCTACATACGTAAAAGAAACCTTACTAAAGCTCAAAACACACATTGCACCTCACACAATAATAGTGGGAGATTTCAACACCCCACTCTCATCAATGGACAGATCATGGAAACAGAAATTAAACAGTGATGTCGACAGACTAAGAGAAGTCATGAGCCAAATGGACTGAACGGATATTTATAGAACATTCTATCCTAAAGCAAAAGGATATACCTTCTTCTCAGCTCCTCATGGTACTTTCTCCACAATTGACCATATAATTGGTCAAAAAACGGGCCTCAACAGGTACAGAAAGATAGAAATAATCCCATGCGTGCTATCGGACCACCACGGCCTAAAACTGGTCTTCAATAACAATAAGGGAAGAATGCCCACATATACGTGGAAATTGAACAATGCTCTACTCAATGATAACCTGGTCAAGGAAGAAATAAAGAAAGAAATTAAAAACTTTTTAGAACTTAATGAAAATGAATACAACATACCCAAACTTATGGGACACAATGAAAGCTGTGCTAAAAGGAAAACTCATAGCGCTGTGTGCCTGAAGAAAGAAACAGGAAAGAGCATATGTCACCAGCTTGACAGCACACCTAAAAGCTCTAGAACAAAAAGAAGCAAATACACCCAGGAGGAGTAGAAGGCAGGAAATAATCAAACTCAGAGCTGAAATCATCCAAGTAGAAACAAAAAGGACCATAGAAAGAATCAACAGAACCAAAAGTTGGTTCTTTGAGAAAATCAACAAGATAGATAAACCCTTAGCCAGACTAACGAGAGGACACAGAGAATGTGTCCAAATTAACAAAATCAGAAGTGAAAAGGGAGACATAACTACAGATTCAGAGGAAATTCAAAAAATCATCAGATCTTACTATAAAAACCTATATTCAACAAAACTTGAAAATCTTCAGGAAATGGACAATTTCCTAGACAGATACCAGGTATCGAAGTTAAATCAGGAACAGATAAACCAGTTAAACAACCCCATGACTCCTAAGGAAATAGAAGCACTCATTAAAGGTCTCCCAACCAAAAAGAGCCCAGGTCCAGACGGGTTTAGTGCAGAATTCTATCAAACCTTCATAGAAGACCTCATAGCAATATTATCCAAACTATTCCACAAAATTGAAACAGATGGATCACTACCGAATACCTTCTACGAAGCCACAATTACTCTTATACCTAAACCACACAAAGACACAACAAAGAAAGAGAACTTCAGACCAATTTCCCTTATGAATATCGACGCAAAAATACTCAATAAAATTCTGGCAAACCGAATTCAAGAGCACATCAAAACAATCATCCACCATGATCAAGTAGGCTTCATCCCAGGCATGCAGGGATGGTTTAATATATGGAAAACCATCAACGTGATCCATTATATAAACAAACTGAAAGAACAAAACCACATGATCATTTCATTAGATGCTGAGAAAGCATTTGACAAAATTCAACACCCCTTCATGATAAAAGTCCTGGAAAGAATAGGAATTCAAGGCCCATACCTAAACATAGTAAAAGCCATATACAGCAAACCAGTTGCTAACATTAAACTAAATGGAGAGAAACTTGAAGCAATCCCACTAAAATCAGGGACTAGACAAGGCTGCCCACTCTCTCCCTACTTATTCAATATAGTTCTTGAAGTTCTAGCCAGAGCAATCAGACAACAAAAGGGGATCAAGGGGATACAGATCGGAAAAGAAGAGGTCAAAATATCACTAGTTGCAGATGATATGATAGTATATTTAAGTGATCCCAAAAGTTCCACCAGAGAACTACTAAAGCTGATAAACAACTTCAGCAAAGAGGCTGGGTATAAAATTAACTCAAATAAATCAGTTGCCTTCCTCTACACAAAAGAGAAACAAGCCGAGAAAGAAATTAGGGAAACGACACCCTTCATAATTGACCCAAATAATATAAAGTACCTCGGTGTGACTTTAACCAAGCAAGTAAAAGATCTGTACAATAAGAACTTCAAGACACTGAGGAAAGAAATTGAAGAAGACCTCAGAAGATGGAAAGATCTCCCATGCTCATGGATTGGCAGGATTAATATAGTAAAAGTGGCCATTTTACCAAAAGCAATCTACAGATTCAATGCAATCCCCATCAAAATACCAATCCAATTCTTCAAAGAGTTAGACAGAACAATTTGCAAATTCATCTAGAATAACAAAAAACCCAGGATAGCTAAAGCTATCCTCAACAATAAAAGGACTTCAGGGGGAATCACTATCCCTGAACTCAAGCAGTATTACAGAGCAATAGTGATAAAAACTGCATGGTATTGGTACAGAGACAGACAGATAGACCAATGGAACAGAATTGAAGACCCAGAAATGAACCCACACACCTATGGTCACTTGATTTTTGACAAAGGAGCCAAAACCATCCAATGGAAAAAAGATAGCATTTTCAGCAAATGGTGCTGGTTCAACTGGAGGTCAACATGTAGAAGAATGCAGATCGATCCATGCTTATCACCCTGTACAAAGCTTAAGTCCAAGTGGATCAAGGACCTCCACATCAAACCAGACACACTCAAACTAATAGAAGAAAAACTAGGGAAGCATCTGGAACACATGGGCACTGGAAAAAAATTTCCTGAACAAAACACCAATGGCTTATGCTCTAAGATCAAGAATCGACAAATGGGATCTCATAAAACTGCAAAGCTTCTGTAAGGCAAAGGACACTGTGGTTAGGACAAAAAGGCAACCAACAGATTGGGAAAAGATCTTTACCAATCCTACAACAGATAGAGGCCTTATATCCAAAATATACAAAGAACTCAAGAAGTTAGACCGCAGGGAGACAAATAACCCTATTAAAAAATGGGGTTCAGAGCTAAACAAAGAATTCACAGCTGAGGAATGCCAAATGGCTGAGAAACACCTAAAGAAATGTTCAACATCTTTAGTCATAAGGGAAATGCAAATCAAAACAACCCTAAGATTTCACCTCACACCAGTGAGAATGGCTAAGATCAAAAACTCAGGTGACAGCAGATGCTGGCGAGGATGCAGAGAAAGAGGAACACTCCTCCATTGTTGGTGGGATTGCAGACTGGTACAACCATTCTGGAAATCAGTCTGGAGGTTCCTCAGAAAATTGGACATTGAACTGCCTGAGTATCCAGCTATACCTCTCTTGGGCATATACCCAAAAGATGCCCCAACATATAAAAAAGACACGTGCTCCACTATGTTCATCGCAGCCTTGTTTATAATAGCCAGAGGCTGGAGAGAACCCAGATGCCCTTCAACAGAGGAATCGATACAGAAAGTGTGGTACATCTACACAATGGAATATTACTCAGCTATCAAAAACAACGAGTTTATGAAATTTGTAGGCAAATGGTTGGAACTGGAAAATATCATCCTGAGTGAGCTAACCCAATCACAGAAAGACATACATGGTATGCACTCATTGATAAGTGGCTATTAGCCCAAATGCTTGAATTACCCTAGATGCCTAGAACAAATGAAACTCAAGACGGATGATCAAAATGTGAATGCTTCACTCCTTCTCTAAAAGGGGAACAAAAATACCCTTGGCAGGGAAGACAGAGGCAAATATTAAAACAGAGACTGAAGGAACTCCCATTCAGAGCCTGCCCCACATGTGGCCCATACATATACAGCCACCCAATTAGACAAGATGGATGAAGCAAAGAAGTGCAGACCGACAGGAGCCGGATGTAGATCTCTCCTGAGAGACACAGCCAGAATACAGTAAATACAGAGGTGAATGCCAGCAGCAAACCACTGAACTGAGAATAGGTCCCCCGTTGAAGGAATCAGAGAAAGAACTGGAAGAGCTTGAAGGGGCTCGAGACCCCATATGTACAACAATGTCAAGCAACCAGAGCTTCCAGGGACTAAGCCACTACCTAAAGACTATACATGGACTGACCCTGGACTCTGACCCCATAGGTAGCAATGAATATCCTAGTAAGAGCACCAGTGGAAGGGGAAGCCCTGGGTCCTGCTAAGACTGAACCCCCAGTGAACTAGACTATGGGGGGGAGGGCGGCAATGGGGGGAGGGTTGGGAGGGGAACATCCATAAGGAAGGGGAGGGGGGAGGGGATGTTTGCCCGGAAACCGGGAAAGGGAATAACACTCGAAATGTATATAAGAAATACTCAAGTTAATAAAAAAAAAATAAGAGAGGAAACAAATAACTCAGTTTTTCAAAATGGGCTATGTAACTGAACAGAAAAGTCTCAAAAAAATTACAAAAAAATAGGAAATGCTTCTAAAAGTACTCAACATCATTAGCCATCAGGAAAATTCAAGTTTACATAACTTTAAGCAACATTATATACAATTCCAAAGAATTAATAAAAATATTATATTATTAAAAAAAATCTCACCCCGGTCAGAGTGGCCATCTTAGGAACACAAATTACAGCAAACACTGGTATGGATACGGCAAAGATAACCCTTGTACATCAGTGGGGTGAAAACTAGTACAGCTACTTGGAAATCAGTCTGATGGTTTCAAAAAGCAAAAACTAAACTTGGAACTGCCGTGTGGCCCGGTTATAGATCTGGGGCATACACCACGCAAGGGACTTGACATCCTACTACAAAGATGTGCCCCTTCGTGTCCACTACTCCTTCATTCACAACAGCTAGGAAACGAATCAATCCAAACGCTCCTCGATAGAGACTAGATAAGGGAAACTATGGTACGTGCACACGATGAGATGTTATTAAAATGATGTCATGAAATCTGTAATATATATATATGTATATATATATATGAAAAATTGTCACTTTTTTCCCCAAATGCAGATTCTAGCTTCAATCTTTTGTTTTTATGAATTTAAACAGAAGTAAAAATCTTGAAAGGGGACTTTGAGTTAGGAGTGACATTAATGGAAAAGGACAGTAGAATATAAGCAAAACAATAGTAGGGAAATGGAGTACTGGGTGCAGGAAATCTTAAGCAAGGAGGGACAGGGAGGAGGGGGAAACAAGGTGTGGAGGAAAGGGGAAGGGACCAACCCAAAGCAAGGATATAGGAAAAGATGTATGGAAGCCTGCTATCTCTCAGTCCAATTACTAAATACAATCGCAAGAATGGTAGAATAAAAACTAAAGTGAAGTAAGAGGGAGGAATATTGGGAGTTAAAGGAGTAAAAGCTAATGAGGCAGGGCAAGGGGTGGAAGTGGATGAGATGTTAACCCACTAGTTAGTAAGACAATTCCTAAATAAAACTTGTTTTTAAAGAAAAGAATTGTATAGAATTCTACTGCATAAGTAGACAATGTTGCTCCCGTAAGATATAGATTATTAAATGAAACTTATATTTCAAGGCTGTGAATGCCCCCTAAGAGTTATGTGCCAAGGAATCCAGAGAAGTCTCCAAAACGAAACAGGCCCTTTCCGTTGTCCTTCATTATTCTCGGTAGCCGCGTGATAAGACCGCATTGCATAAGACACCACACACACTCTGGTTGTAGGACATAAAGAAACCAATCTCAAACCGATAGGGTGACCTCCTCTCTGTCGAACAGTTTTCAGAGGACTTGAATGTGCCATACCGGATGCTGGAGTGAGAAGGACATTAGTCCTACCTAGTGCTGGACTCTGAATACTGCAATATCAGCCTTCCAGGCAAGATACGTCCACAGACACAATAGTGGCACGGATGTTAAAAAGTACCCAACCCCTTTCTGATTGGATTTGATGACTCCTCCACAGGAGGAAACTATATGCCTGGTATAGTAATCCTGGTCAAGATTCTATGGCTGGAGAAGTATTAGACCTTGGCAAGAACTGCTAGTATTACCTTGCTAAATGGACATGCTGTAAGAGTTTCCCCTAAATGCTAAAGTTTATACTTATAGACCTACCCCCGACCTTGGTCAGAGAAGCCTCTTTTAGCAGTGGGCAACAGTCAATGAAAAACTTCAAATAGTCAGAGTTCTGAGAATAATAGGTTGACTGTCCAGTCCTAAGTAGTATGTCCGTATCACACAATATTCCTCCACCAGTATTCAGGAAACATGGCAGAAGACGAGGTAGAAAGAATGTAAAAGCCAAAGGGTGGGAAGCAGAGCTCTTCAGTGTGGTCGTGTAAGTGTGACATATATGACATATATATCCCATCCCTGAGTTCACAGATGCCGTGCTTACCTGCACAATACCTACACAAAAGGAAGCCAGACAAAATCCAGCAAAGATGGCCTCAAGGATCTCAAGATTCCCCTCACCAAAGAGCCATGGCCAGCTCACAGCTGCAGGGGGTAGAATAATCCTTTATTGAAAATATGGCAACTCGTTTTCACTCCCCCGTGAATAGCTGCACACCCACGCGCACATCGAAAGCACTAACCAGACTTAAGGGTTATCAACAAACAAAGAAATTAATAAATAAATAGTAAGAAGCAAAGATTTAAAAGACATGAAATTGGAAAGGGGACAAGTTGAAGAGGCTATGATTTGGATGGAGGAAATTAGGATCTACCTATATAAAATCTTCAAGAATAGTAAACACTTGGGCTGGAGAGATGGCTCAGCGGTTAAGAGCACTGACTGCTCTTCCAGAGGTCCTGAGTTCAATTCCCAGCAACCACATGGTGGCTCACAACCATCTGTAATGGGATCTGATGCCCTCTTCTGGTGTGTCTGCAGACAGCTACAGTGTACTCATATACATAAAATAAATAAATTTTAAAAAAAGAATAGTAAACACTTAAATATAGGTAGATAATAAAACTTTCATGAGCAAAAATAAGCATATTTAAGTAACTGAAAAATTAAGTTCATAAAGATACTTCAACAATAGATGAAAGTGCATATTAAGATATGAATTGCAAACCTAAGACACTACATGTTTATATCATCGACGTTTACATGTTTAGATGTTATGTCGTCTAAAACTAACTGATTACATGTGAGTCAATCATGGACAGCAGAAATGGTACCCTAGTACTCCAAGAATGGTGAGACACGAACACAGGGAAACAGGTCTGGGAGCACATCTTAAAGGATTTTTAAGTGAAGAAATTGCAGTGACAAAGAAAATGTTTAAAAGCTGAAAGAAAGCGTGCATGAATGAAAGTCATTAATGGTGACGTCTAAGAGAAGTAACTACAAAGAGAGGAGCCTCCTCGTGTGGGAAGACGAGCAGAGCAGAGACCCTGGATCACAAGAACAACGCCAGGTGTCAACGGTTCGTTTCTAAAATGGGAAAGTTTCCTAAAACAATACAATCTCACTACTTCTGATAGGATGTTCTGAATTTTGAAATCTCAGTTGATGTGAGGCATCTGGAATGTTATAAAAGGAACAGAATATAGCTGTTTCCATCTCATAAATGATCGAGAATCTGCTAAAACAAAAGGTGCCACTCTGGGCCTCCCCCCCCCCCCCTACAACCTCCAAAGCTCAAATGAAAAGCTAAAGTAAAGAGAGGAAGGGGCGGAAAGAAAAGATCACAATCAGAACATAAGCACCCACTTTCCAGTGTCACTGCCCCTCCCCCCTCTGCCTCTACTAAAGGACTAACAGTGAAAGGAAACTGAAGGCCTGTCTTTTACTGGGCCTTTATCCAGTGCTAGGACTGATCCGCAGCTTTTTGCTAAAGGTTGAAAGGACCTTCAGCCAGAAGAGCTGGCAACCCTTTAGATGAATGAGGCAATGCAGGCGGCCGCGTTGGGCACGTTACCCATTTGCCATCTCACCATGGTAAAAACTTTAGGGTGCCAATCTGCATACCACTGTCAACATTTCAGAAAGAAACATCTTTCTCTATTTACAGCCTGCGACGTACGGACAAATATTATCAGGAGCCAAGTGAAATATCTCCACACCATCGTAACATCGCACTGAAATTGTTTTATAAATGACTTTCTCGCCCCCGAGAATGAAGACGTTGAAGGCTGTCCTACAAAAACAGGGAGCCAGTGATAGGCCATATTTCTTAATGAAGGTTAAATCTCCCTATTGTCCATCACGCTTATGAAGGCTGTTCATATTTTTACCTTATAATTTTTTTTTCCTGAAGGGGAAGAAAAAAACTGCTTTACTGAAGATCAAATCAATTGTAATCTACTGGATTCGAGTCTGAATCCTATTTGATCTCAGCCACTGTTCTTGAAAACGTAGCACAGGAAGCATCACTCACTTCTTGTTCGTCCTCCTAGACTTTCTCGCTGCTCCTTCAGGACCTCGATACCTTTGAGCAACGATCTCATAGAATCATCTTTCACTCAAGGTCAAGTTCTAAAATGTTGTATAAGCCACCCAAGTGCTCCTCTGAGATACAAAAGACCCATGCTAAGATTCCGTACTTAACTGAGATGTGTTTCAGAAGAGGAAGGGAGAGTACTAGCGGGCTTGAATGACCCTGTGTAGAAGTGTGGGTCAGTGCAGGCTGTCCTTCAGAGTCTGCCTGCTACCCTGAAATCTCCCAAGACAGCTCAGAAGCCTGAATGCCTCGTAGACCATTCATTTATTGTATTAATTAGCCTATATATTGTTGTGGTTTGCCTTGGAGTTCTCTTTGAATTTGTAAAATAAAGGCAAGAGCGCTAGATTTGGGCAGAGGGAGGAGTCAGGAGCGAGAGGGGGATTAGATTCAGAGAATAGGGTTAGAGAAGACAGTTGGTGACAGTTGAGCCAGTAGAACCTGAGCAGGGGGGGAAAGCATGGAACAGTTGAGATAGTTGAGGGAGAGGAGGAATGAAGATAGGTGGGAAGGGGACAGTTTAGAGACATGATGGGGAATTGAGAAAAAGTTAGAGGAGTCAGGGGAGGAGAAAGGAAAGAAGCAAGGAGAGAGTCGTCGTGGGAGAAGGAGAAGCTGGAGACTTGGCAAATAAAAGGTGCTAGAGTTGATATAGTTGGGAGAGTGAGTAATGAAAAAAGTGGGAAAGGGACTGTTTAAAGACACGATGGGGAACCGAGAGAAAGGATGAGTTGGGAGAAAAGTTAGAGGAGACAGGAGATGGAGAGAGGGGAGAAGCGAGGAGTCGTTGTGGGAGGAGGAGAAGCTGGAGACCTGGCAAATAAAAGGTGCAAGGGATGGATGGTACTGGGCTTTGTATGTTTAAGTGGGCAATTATATCTTACCAATTTGATCTAAGATTACTGTGTTGTGTGTTCTTTTATGTGCGGGTTTGAGTGTAAGAAAGTGTGTGGCTGGGCTGTTTTTCCACCAAGATATCTAGCAGATATCTGGGGCACTGAGGTGTAGGACCTAGCAGGGTAAAAGACCAAACATTACCGTTTTATTTTTATATTTCTACAACAATATATTTGCTTATTTTTCTCCTTAATATTATCTTTATGCTCAACTCCTACACTCTAGTTGCTCTGTTTTTTTTTTTTTATTTTCTACCCTAGTCTGAGAATCCCAATAAAAGCCCAATACAACTAATGAGAGTCCTTAGAGCCTAATCTAAGTAGAAATACTTCCAAAAATCTAACCAGTATGAGTGTTGACTACAGGTTTGTATGTGAGTGTTCTTCAGCAGAACAAGGTAGTCCCTTTTTAAAAGACTAAGTTGATTCCTATTGGCTAAAACATTCTATCGTCAATGACTTTTGGAAAGCTCAATGCTGTTTCTGCAACTAGGAAGGGTGTGGCATTGCATCCTGCCCGCGGTGTGTCTGGTCAGCCTCCTGCTCTCTCAGGGATGCTGACAGAAGCTGTTGAGACTCTGGGATCAGAGTACAAAGATTTTCCTTTGCCCAGCAAGCAGTGTGGATGGGAACACATTCGTACGGTTTCTCTCGCCTACAAGTCCCAAGGAGAACATGAATGTGGGCTTCAGTGGATGTCTGCAGAGACAGTCAGTTGCATTACAAGAATGGAACCCTGAGGTTGGAGAATGCACGTCTTGAAATGTGGAAGAAGCCTGTGTACCTTATGTTGTAGGAGACACTCTTCACCTCAGCACTTGTAGCCTGCCTTTGTCTCTGTGGAGACACTGTCTCTACTGCATTAGACTCTCCACCTTAAAAACAACCGGGAACGATAGGCCAGTGCCAATCATTGCCTCTGCTTGCAGGGCACAGAGAAATTAAAACTCAGTCCTGATTCTTGTTCAATGACGATAATATCTAAAATTAGTCCGTGTTTTACGTCACCATTATTTTTCATGAGAATGTGTTAGACAAACTTTATTCTTCCAGTTATTAACCAAGTCTATATCAAACAAAACTTTCCATTCTTTCTAAAGAACCAAACTTTTTACATTTTTTTTATTTTGTGGGTGACGTGTATGTGTGTGTGTGTGTGTGTGTGTGTGTGTGTGTGTGTGTGTGTGTAAAACGTGTGTGTAAGAGAGTGCCACAGTGCATGTATGGAGGTCAGAGGACAACTTTCAAGAGTCAGTTTTCTCCTACCATATGGGTTCCAGGGATTCAATCCAGGACATTGGGCTTATCCTATACATTTCTTGCATAGTGTCGTTTATTTTTTTTTAAATCCTTTATGCCTTGTTTCTTTTTTTATTTTGTTTTGTTTAGTTCCATCTCTATTAAAGGTTTATTTGACCAGCTCAAATTATTCACCTTGGATTAAGTTGATCTGTGTTTGGAAGGTTCTAGAACTTCAGCCAATTTTATTCTCATTTTTATTCTAGATTTTATATTTGATCATTTTCTTTTCACATATTTGTTTTGTTGTTGATGATGTTGGGGTTTTTTTTTTTCCAGAACAGAACACCGTTCGTTTGTTTTCATAATTTATATCTTAATTTGCTTTTTTTTTTAACTTCAAATACTGACTTAAGCCACCTCCCAGAAGTATTGAGATCTAATTTTTACTTATTTTTAACTGAGTCATTGTAGGGCGCCCTCCTGTGGTGAACAGCGGTACTGCGCATGCGCGGGTTTTGCACCTGGCGTCAGTTGGCCAGGACCATACCATGCTAGTGAGGTGATTCGTTCTCCGCCAATCCCTGAAGGACAATTAGCATAGCTTCAGCCTGCTGTGTGTATAAGGCTTTTGCCACTCGAGGTCCCCGTATCAGCAAAGAGGTGGTCCTGCAATAAAGGCTGTTGAGAAGAATCCGACCGTGTTTCGTCTTCCTTGCCGGCCGAGGTGGGCACGACAATTCATAACAATATATGAATTGGACACTAATAAGGTACAAAGTAATGTTGGAGTTAATGAATACTATGTGTAATTCTTGTTACTATTACTTCCAATAGGTTCCACTGTGACTTTCTTATACATGTATACGACATGCTTTGATCATATTCGTTCATCATCATCATCTCTTACCCTTGCTTCTACCTCCTCTCCCTCTTCCCCTTCTACTCCTACATCAGTTTTCTCTCCATCCTACGCGTGGGAATTTTTCTATGCATGAGTAAAAGCATGGAATATATGATTTTATGAGTCTGGCTTTTTCAACCTAACTTTAAAAAAAACCTGTCTCTTCAGAAATGAATTATTTATTGATGTCAAACTTTCAAATTCCTCTCATAGCTTTCCGAAATACACAATGCTTAGGTGTTTGCTACGTTCACCCTACAACAGAAAAGCACACCAGAACCTCTCGCCACCATCTAACCACAGCAAGGTACCCACTGGTTAGCATTTTGCTGTCTTTCTATGCTGCTTCTCACCTCAGTTCTAAAACCCACGGTCCTACTCTCAACCCTATGACAGTAACTTTTTTAACTTTCAGAATCGACAGATGAGTAAGATCATGTCTCCCCGTATCTTGCTTATTTCATACTGATCAATTATTCTAGCCATGTTAGCACAAAAGAAAAAGTTTAATTCTGGGGATGAAGGGGTGTGGTCTAAAGGTCTACATGATGTCCTTCTCAATCATTTCCCACCTTATGGTATTTCTTTCATATAATACATCTTGACCTCAGTTTCCCCCTCACTCCTCTCCTCCCAGTTACTTCACCTCATCCCATTCCCCCATCCACTCCTCCCCCATTTTCCTTCAGAAAATAGCAAGCCTCCCAGGGATATCAACCAAACATGACATAGACAATTGCAATAAAACTAGGCACTACCCTTCATATTTAGGCTGGACAAGGCAACCCAGAAGGAGAAAGGGGGCCCTAAAGCAGGGAAAAGAGTCAGAGAGAGTCCCTGCTCCCACTATTAGAAGTCCCATAAGAAAAGCAAGCTACACAACCATAACATACATGCAGAGGGCCTAGGTCAGACCAGTGCAGGCTTCCTGGTTGTCACATCAGTCTCTGTGAGTTCCTGTGAGCCCAGGTCAGTTGATTCTGTGGGTTTTCTTGGGATGTCCTTCTCCCCTCTGACTCCTACAAACTTTTTCCACCTCTTCCACAGGATTCACTGAGCTCTGCCTAATGTTTCCTTGTGGGTCTTTACATCCTTTCCCATCAGTTGCTGAATGAAGCCTCTCTGGTTATGGTGGACTCATGTCTAAAAGTATAGAAGAATATCATTAGAAATCATTTTATTGACTTTTTTTTTTTTTTGCTGATTAACTTTGGTTCTATCCTAGGTGTCTGGGCTATCAAACCTCTGGTTCCTGGACCTCTAGGAAGTCAGGGTGGACTCCCTCTTGTAAATAGTTCTCAAGCTGGACTGGTCATCAGTTGGCTGCCCCAGCAATTTCTATGCAACCTTTACAACAGTACATCTTGCTAGAAGGACAAATCGTAGGTCAAAGGTTTTGAGGTGGGGTTGGTGTCCCAATGCCTCGACTGGAAGCCTTGTCCGATTACAGGCTCTGTATCCCCACTTACTAGACATCTTAGTTAGGGTCACCCTCTTAGATTCCTGGAAGTTTCCAATGCACTAGTTTTCTTCCTCACCCCCAAAATGCACAAATTCTAGATGTCTCTCCCATTACTGTCTTCCTCCATTTACCCTCATCCCGATCCCTCCTGTTCTTGTCACCACCTGTCCCCAGTCCTCCCTCAATATCCATTCTGTTTTCACATATCCACCCCCTTGAGCCTTCCTTGTTAGTTAGCCTTTCTGGGTCTATGGACTGTAGCATGATTTGCCCTTAACTTTACAGCTGATATCCCCTTATACGTGAGTATATACCATATTTGTCTCTCTGGGTCTGGGTTATCTCACGGAAGATGAACTTTTGTTGTCCCATCTGTTTGCCTACAAATTTCAAAATGTTATTTTTTTATAATGGCTGAGTAAACACTCTACTTTGTAAATATTCCACGCTTTCTTCAGTTGAGGGACATCTAGGTTGTTTCCAATTTCTATCTATTACAAATTAAGCCACTATGAACATAGTTGAGCAATGTATACTTATAGTAAGATAGAGAATCCTTGGGTACATGTCCAGGAGTGGTATAGCTGGGTCTTGAGCAGATCAGTTTCTAGTTTTCTGAGAAACCACTTTATTGACTTCCAAAGTGGCTCTAAAAGTTTGCGCTCCCACGTGCAGTGGAGGAATGTCCCCCTTGCTCCACACCCTTGCTGCATAAACTATCACCTGTCATTTTTATCTTAGTCATTCTGACAGCTGTGAGATGGAATCGCAAAGCCATTTTGATTTGAATTTCCCTGCCGGGTAAGGATGTTGAACATTTCTTTAAGAACACTTGGCCATACTGGAAAAAATTTCCTGAACAAAACACCAATGGCTTATGCTCTAAGATCAAGAATCGACAAATGGGATCTCATAAAACTGCAAAGCTTCTGTAAGGCAAAGGACACTGTGGTTAAGACAAAACGGCAACCAACAGATTGGGAAAAGATCTTTACCAGCCCTACAATAGATAGAGGCCTTATATCCAAAATATACAAAGAACTCAAGAAGTTAGACCGCAGGGAGACAATAACCCTATTAAAAAATGGGGTTCAGAGCTAAACAAAGAGTTCACAGCTGAGGAATGCCGAATGGCTGAGAAACACCTAAAGAAATGTTCAACATCTTTAGTCATAAGGGAAATGCAAATCAAAACAACCCTGAGATTTCACCTCACACCAGTGCGATTGGCTAAGATCAAAAACTCAGGTGACAGCAGATGCTGGCGAGGATGTGGAGAAAGAGGAACACTCCTCCATTGTTGGTGGGATTGCAGACTGGTACAACCATTCTGGAAATCAGTCTGGAGGTTCCTCAGAAAATTGGACATTGAACTGCCTGAGTATCCAGCTATACCTCTCTTGGGCATATACCCAAAAGATGCCCCAACATATAAAAAAGACACGTGCTCCACTATGTTCATCGCAGCCTTATTTATAATAGCCAGAAGCTGGAAAGAACCCAGATCCCCTTCAACAGAGGAATGGATACAGAAAATGTGGTACATCTACACAATGGAATATTACTCAGCTATCAAAAACAATGACTTTATGAAATTCGTAGGCAAATGGTTGGAACTGGAAAGTATCATCATGAGTAAGGTAACCCAATCACAGAAAAACACACATGGTATGCACTCATTGATAAGTGGCTATTAGCCCAAATGCTTGAATTACCCTAGATGCCTAGAACAAATGAAACTCAAGACGGATGATCAAAATGTGAATGCTTCACTCCTTCTTTAAAAGGGGAACAAGAATACCCTTGGCAGGGAAGAGAGAGGCAAAGATTAAAACAGACACAGAAGGAACACCCATTCAGAGCCTGCCCCACATGTGGCCCATACATATACAGCCACCCAATTAGACAAGATGGATGAAGCAAAGAAGGGCAGACTGACAGGAGCCGGATGTAGATTGCTCCTGAGAGACACAGCCAGAATACAGCAAATACAGAGGTGAATGCCAGCAGCAAACCACTGAACTGAGAATAGGACCCCCGTTGAAGGAATCAGAGAAAGAACTGGAAGAACTTGAAGGGGCTCGAGACTCCATATGTACAACAATGCCAAGCAACCAGAGCTTCCAGGGACTAAGCCACTACCTAAAGACTATACATGGACTGACCCTGGACTCTGACCTCATAGTTAGCACTGAATATCCTAGTAAGAGCACCAGTGGAAGGGGAAGCCCTGGGTCCTGCTAAGACTGAACCCCCAGTGAACGTGATTGTTGGGGGGAGAGTGGCAATGGAGGGAGGATGGGGAGGGGAACACCCATAAACAAGGGGAGGGGGAGGGATTAGGGGGATGGTTGCCCGGAAACCGGGAAAGGGAATAACACTCGAAATGTATATAAGAAATACTCAAGTTAATAAAAAAATTAAAAAAAGAAGAACACTTGGCCATTTGACCTTCCTCTGTTGAGAATTCTGTTTTGATCTATATACCATTTTTAATTGGGTTATTTGATTTGATGATGTTTAGTTTCTTGAATCCTCTATATATTTTGAAAATTAGCCCTCTGTCAGATGAAAACCTTTTCCCATTCCATAGGCTGCCATTGCATCCTAGTGACACTGTCCTTTGCCTTACAGAAGCTTTTCAGTTTCATGGATTCCCATTTATTAATTGTCAATCTCAATGCTTGAGCAATTGCTGTTCTGTTCAGAACTTGTCTCCTGTTACATGTGTTCAAGACTCTTTACCACTTTCTCTTCTGTCATGTCCAGAATATCTGGTTTTATATTGAGGTCTTTGATCCACTTGAAGAGTTGTGTGAAGGGTGAAAATTTGGATCTATTTTGCTTTCTTGTACATGCAGATATCCAGTTAAACCAGCACCATCCCTAGATGTTTTCTTTGTTCCTGTGTATAATTCTGGCTTCTTTATCAAAAATCAAGTATCCATAGGTGTATGCATTAACATGCAGGTCTTTGATTAAATTCCATTGATCAGCCTGACTGGTTTTATGCCAATACCATTATTACTATAGCTCTATAGTAGAACTTAAAATTAGGGATGATGATACCTCCAGAAGTCCTTTTATTGTATTGTTTTCATTACCCTTGGTATTTGTTTTTCCATATGAAATTGAGTATTGTTCTTTCAAGGTCTGTATGGAATTGTGCTAGAACTTTCATGAGGATTGTGTTGAATCTATAGATTGATTTTGATAGGATGGCCATTTTTACTATGCTAATACTACCAATCCATGAACATGGGAGATCTTACTGTACTCTGATATCTTCTTCAATTTCTTTCTTCAAAGGCTTGAAGTTTTTGTCTTGTCATACAAAAACTTTTACTTGCTTGGTTAGTTACCCCAAGATATTTTATATTATTCGAGGCTATTGTGAAGGGTGCTGTTTCTCTGATTTCTTTCTCAGCCCATTTGTTGTTTGTATATACAAGGGCTACTGATTACTTTTTAGTTCATCTTGTGTCCAGCCACATGATGTTTTCGCATCATTTTCTGTGAGGGAAGAGGTGTGTGTGTGTGTGTGTGTGTGTGTGTGTGTGTGTGTGTGTGTGTGTGTGTGTGTGTGTTATCATTGTTTGTAACATTCATTGCAGAGTTCTTTCACCTCTGGTATAGACCACATTCCTGACATTTGTCTTCAGAATTACTGGGCTATTTTCTTGATGTCTGTTTCAGAAGATTCGCTACAAATGTGCAGTAACAATGCTGATTTTGTAGTAATCAACACTGCTGAATTGATCAGCTCTCATTATCTCTTTATAAAGTCTTTGAGGTTTTTCTATACATATCCTTTTCCCCACATCAGATCTCTTTTCTTATTTTTCTCCCTCCAGACTACTTTGGCTAGGACTTATACTACTGTGTAAAGGAAAAGCTCTGAAAAGAGGCAAGCTTGGTCCAACTCTTAGAGGGCAAGGTTTCAGGTTCCCATGTTTGGTGTGATGTTAGGTGTTTATTATGCATTGACTTTATTATGATGATATGTTTCCCCCTTTATGCTTAAACTATTCTGTTTCATCTTGAAGGATGTCGGAGTTTATCAAATGCCTTTCCTGCAGCTGTAGAAACGACCATGTGATTCTGTCTTTCATCCTCTTAGTGTGGTATATTACAGCTTGTTTGGTTTTGTTTGATTATTTTAGGTAGGTTCTTAAGTAACTCAAGCTGGCCTTGCGTTCACTGTATAGCTAAGAATAACCTTGGACTTCTGATCCTGCTGCTGCAGTCTCCCAAGTGCTGGGGTTTCAGGCGTGCACTACCACACCCAGTTTTGTGTAGTGCTAGGGCCACAAGGCTTCATGCATGCTAGGCAAGGAGTATTTCACTTATCATTTGTGTACATTCAACCATTGTTCAACCCACAGGATGACTTTTACTTGATCACAGTGAATAACATTTTTTAGATTTTATAATTAGGCCATATTTAATTAGATTCTCAGCCAGGCATGCCATGCCCCTATAATCCCAGAACTGGTGAGGTAGAGGTTAAGAGAAGATCTAGGTCATCCTGAGCTATGTAAGGAGTTTGCTGGAAGCCTGAGCTATCATTAGATAGATGTAAGTAGGTAGGAAGATAGATAGATAGATAGATAGATAGATAGATAGATAGATAGATAGATAGATAGATAGATAGATAGGATGATAGATAATACATAAGATGATAGATGATGGATAGATAGAGATGATAGATAGATGATGGATGGATAGATAGACAGACAGACAGACAGACAGACAGAAAACAAACAGCTTTTCACTTACAGAATCCAGTCTCTAATTCATTTATTTTTGTTTTGCTCTATATTTTCCTTCTTTCTAACACCTTTGGGTTCATTTATCTCTCTTTTCTCTTTCCTAGTGGTACAGTGATAGGCTATTTATTTGAGATCCTGTTGGATTTTTTTTGCTTTGTTTTCGTTGAATTTGACTTGGGCATTGATTGCTATGAATGTTTCCTTTTGTGAGCTATATTAGGTGTTTTCCTAAAGCTGTGGTAAGACGCCATGACCAAGGCGACTTGTGAAAGAAAGAGTATAATTGGATGTATGGTTCCAGAGGGTCCTTGTCTATGATGGGCAGAGCAAAGGAATTGCAACATGGGGCTGCTGTGGTAGGTAAGAACTCACATCTTGATGTGCAATCGGAGAGCACACTGGAAATGGGAGGAGTCTTTTGGAAAAGGCTCCCACAGTGACACCTCATCAAGTAGTGCCACATCTACTCCTACAAGACCCCATCTCCTCCTGCAAGGCCACATTTCCTAATCCTTTCCAAAAAGTTCTACCAACTGGGGACCAAGCCAGTGGGAGCCATTCTCCTTCGAACCACCATACCAGCCCACATGATTTGCATGTTGTGTCTTGGTTTACATTTATTTAAATGAATGTTTAGATTTCCTTCATAGCTTGCTGTCTCGTCTGTTATTCAAAGGTAAGTTATCACATCTTCATGTATTTTTACACTGTTCAACATTTTTCTTGTTCTAGAAAGTCTTACTGCACTGTTGTTGGGAAAGATGCTTAACATTACCTCTATTACTAAGACACAATTGACATTCATTTGGGGTCCTGTCATATGATCTATCCTGCAGAAATTTCCATGTGTTGATGGGAATAGGCATTATGAAGCTGTTGGATGGAATCCATAGATACTGACAGGTTAATTTGGACAGTGGTATAATCTTGCACACACACATTCTCTCTCCCTTTCTCTCTGCTGTGTATACTTTATTTTTTATGTATTTGTGTTTGTATGTCTGTGTGTGTGTGATATGTGTGTGTCTGTGGTGTGTGTGTATCTGTGTGTGTGTCTGTGTGTATGTTTGTGTGTGTGTGTGCCTGTGTGTCTGTGGAGTGTGTGTGTCTGTGTGTGTGTTTATGTATGTGTGTCTGTGTGTTTGTGTGTATGTGTGTGTACATGTGTGTGTTTGTGTGTGTGTCTGTGGTGTGTGTGTCTGTGTATGTGTGTCTGTGTGTGTGTTTGTGTTTATGTGAGGGGGTGTAAAGTTTTTGCACAGCTATGTCATGCCCTTTACCACTTTGCCATACTCCCAGCCTATCTGCTGTTTGTTTCTTGTTATTTTAATCTGGGTGCCCTGTTCATTGCTGTAAGTACAGTATTTAAGCCCCAAATTTCTGAATCTTTCTTTCCCTTTATGTATTAATGTTTGGTTTATATATTTAAGAACCATAATAACTAACATGAACACATTTTGAAAATTATGTCTATCATTGAGATAACTTCTTCATCAGTGCGCAATGGCCTAGTAGTCTCTTTTTATTGTTTTTAATTTAAAGTCCATATTGTAATATAAAAATGACCATTTCTGTCTTCCTTTAGAACTCCATTCACTTGCAATATTTTATAGCATCCTCTGAACCTTCCCTTTCTTTTTATGTGACCCTTTAGAAATATAAGCTCCATGTGACATATGCTTGGCTCCTGGGGTTCCCTCCCCTGTTCACTTTGTAACTTTTAATTGAAAAATTCAGCATGTTGGCATTGCTGATAGCTTAGGTTTTACAACAGCCATGTGTGGTTTGTCCTCTAAATGTATCATAGTTCTCTTTTCTATCACTCTCTTATGGAGTCTTCATTTGTTGTTAAGTGATTTGCCCTAGCAACGTGTTCTAAGTCCTTGATTTTTGCCTCATGATGAGGCTGACAGAAGCATATTTGGATCATAGCTGATCATTGTGAAATGTCACCAGCTTAACATGGTGATGGAGATACGAGGAGGTACAAATAGTTCATGACCTCTGCCCTTGTCTTTGTGTTATCAACTATTCTATAGTCCAGCTCACCGGTTTGCTTGTTTAATCTTCCTACTGATGGTCTCTATTGCACTTTCAACTTTCTTTAGTATATTTTCTAGCTCACGATTTTATGTTTGATTTTGCTTAGGTTTCTTAGGTACAGAATTGAGTTGCTTCTCTGTGTTTTCTTAAAGCTCATCCAATTTCACTTAAAAAGCTGTTTTGCATTCCCCAAGAGGCGCTCACCCATACCGTTGTCCACCTGATTGGTTTCTCCACTTTATTTTGACCATTATGTGAATCCATAATTTCCTGAAAATTCCCAATGCTTGTTAGTGAGTGACATCGCCTGGGCATTAATAGATTCCTGATGGCATATTTACCCCAGTCCTTACAATGTGACTGTGTCTTGCGGTCCAGAGAGCTTTCTCTATGGATACCGTCACTTTTATCATTGCACCACTAGATGGCGCCAAGAATCCATATTTTTAAACTTGTCACTGTTTAGTACTGGGTGGAAATCCAAGTCTAGTTTTGTCCCAAAAAGGTGTGCTGTTCAGAATTGTTTTAAGTTTCTATTGCTGTAATAAAATACCAAGACAAAAAGGAGCTTGGAGAAGAAATTATTTAATGTATCTTAACAGCGTTCAGATCACACCCGTGCAAAGAGGGGAGTCAGGGAAGGAACTCAAGACAGGAACCGGGAGGCAGGAACTGAAGCAGAAGCACGAAGGGAAGCTGCTTGCTGACTTGCTCCTCATGGCTTGCTCAGCCTGCTTTCTTGTAGAACCCTGGACCACCTGCCCAGGGATGGCACCATACTCAGTGAACTGGGCCGGACCAGATCAATTATTAATCAGGAAAAAAAAAAAAAAAGACACTACAGACTTGCCTACAGGAAAATCTATTGGAATTTTTTTTCATTCAGCATATTTTGATAATTTTTCTGCTTCTCAAGTTAATGCCTCCCAGATCCTCCCCACCTCCCTACCCACCCAACTTTATGTTCTTCCTCCCTTAAAAATGGAGCAAACAGAAACAAAGAAGAAATAGAAACATATACACATGGAAATCAAAATAAACAAGGAAAAGATCAAAAAGGCAAAAATAATGCCCAAACAAAGCAAAATGAGACAAAAATGTACAAGAAATATCTGTTTTGTGTGGGCCAGCTACTATTGGGCAAGAGGCCTACCATGAAGTGTGGTTAAAATACCCAATGAGACTCCATTGGAAAAAAATTGATTTTTCTTTGTCAGTTGGGACCAATTGCTGATAACTGCCTGGTTCTAGGTGGGATCCTGTGTCCATTTTCCCTCTCAATACTGAGACCCTGTCTGGATTGAACTTGTGTAGCCCTTGTGCATGTGGTTACAGTCTATGTGAGTTCATGTGGCGCCATCTAGTGGTGCAATGATAAAAGTGACTGCATCTGTAGAGAAAGCTCTCGGGACAACAATGTATCCTTGGAGTCATCCATTGCTTTGATTCTTATAATCTTTCTTAGAATCATTCACATAGATTCCTGAGCCTTCAGAAGACTTTGACAAAGACATCAAATTTAGGACTGAGTGTTACAAACACTGTATTTATAGTTGGTTTGGCCTAAGGCTGCTTATATTGTCTTAATTTGGGTCCCCAAACTTGTTTGCGTGAGAATCTGCACACATCCACACATAAGACACTGAGGGACCCTGCCCCGAGTTGGTTCTGATTAGTAAATAAAGTTGCCGGCAGCTAATGGCTGGGAAGGGCAGACAGAGGCAGGACTTTTAGTATTTCCCAGGCTAGTCAGAGAGAGGAAGGAGACAGAGGAAAAAGATCCACCATGCCAGGAGAAGGAGAAGAAAGACGACACCATGCCTGAGAAGGTGCAGGGCAGGGAGCATAGCCACCATGTAGGAGCTAAGGTGCAGGACAGCAATGATGGAGTATAGGATTTAGTGAGCAATGATTCAGGAATATTGGAAGGAGGTGGATTAGCCACATGGAGGTTAGGAAGTGGCCAAGCCTTTGAGCTGTTTAAGGCTTATCAAAATATAAAGGCTCTGTGTGTGTGTGTGTGTGTGTGTGTGTGTGTGTGTGTGTGTTTCACTCAAGAAGCCAGAACATTGAGGAGGCTAGCAAGAAATGTTGTCGCTGAGGGTATCAATTTAAGTATTTAATTGGGTATTACTACAGGTAATGTCCACCGTGTCTGTGAAGACTTTACTCTTAAAAACTTAATTGGAAATTCCTTAGTGGAATCCACATGCCCTCCCCTTAAGACTAGAAGGTGGAGAGAATTGGTTTCTCAGCAGAACTGCACATTCTTTTGCCCAAGCCATGTGCGTTCAGGACTAGGACAAAATATATGCTAAATTGGTACTCATAATTCTGAGGATCTTGGTGTGAGCTAGGACACAGCAGTGTTCCCAAGCTGACCTAGACAATGCTGGGTGACAGGTTGGGGATCTAGCCTGAGGCTCTTGCTTCTAAGCTGCCTTGGAGAGTCTAAAATTCAAAGGTGCTGGGAACCCCAGCTGTGTGAGAAAGCAGACTGCTCAGAGGGCAGAGAGCAGGACCGCATGCCTCCTGCAATCATAGAAAAAGAATAGAAATAAATGAATATGGAACGAGTCAATGCTGTCTCAAGCTACTGGGTTCTTTGTACATGGGCTCCACAGGAATTCTGGGATTGCTTAGCCCAATATATGACACATTGTTAGCCTGAGAAGACGTTTATACAGTAAATAGAAGGGAATTTAATTGAAGTTAAGTAGGAAATGTTAATTCGATTCACATAAAAAGAAAGGATATATATACATACATATATATATATATATATATATATATATATATATATAGAGAGAGAGAGAGAGAGAGAGAGAGAGAGAGAGAGAGAGACCTAGAAGGGGAATAAAAATTGCTTAATTGTTTGTAAGTACGCATGGATGAATAAATAAATTTGGGTCTTTTATCTCAAATATAGTTACAAGGACAGGAGCCAGGGAGAGACCCTGTCTGAATGGATAATAATAATGGTTTAAGACAGCTTTAACTGCTTTGAGTTGTTTCAGCAATCAAGATGCAAGTAATTATAAGTTTGGTGACTATGGTATTACAAAGCCTCTATGAGAGAGGTCAAAATAGAGCAAATCTAAGGAAAATGGAGGCTGCTAAATTGAATCAATCTATACTTTTGATGATTTGCGGTTGCTGGACCAAGGGCAGGTTATTTTAGGAGAGAGGCTCTGTATTTGTGACAACAGGAAAGAAGAAAAGACTTTGGACCCCTTCCAAAGCAATATGGATCATATATGATACTTGAAGATCTTGGCTACAGACGGAAAAGAAAAATTCAAGAAGACACAACAGGACAGATGACGTGATATGCTGATCCCTCCACATGGGAACAGCCACGAAGCTGGCCTAAACAGAAAAATGCCACAAGTTAGCCAGTGAATCTTATTGGAGAAGGAATCCTTAAGATTCATCATGCCATCCTACATAGGGCACGAATGAAGATTCAATACAATTGGTTATTGATCAAAATAACTCATAAAAAACGGTTGTCTTCAAACTCTCACGCCTACCCAAGAAGCTATTTGTAATTAATATCTGCTGAGAAAGGAAAAAGCAGTTTTCTCCAATGGACTGATACTGGGTAATCAACCACACTCCAAAGCAGACCTGTGTCCTGTAGCAATTGGCCCAAAACAGACTCCATGTTTTTGGTGTGATTTATTTGTTTGCTTGTTTATTTGTTTCATTTTGGTTTTGTCTTGTTGGATTGTTTGTTTTGATTTTCATTTTTTCTTACACACACACACACCCACGTACAGAGAGAGAGAGAGAGAGAGAGACAGAGAGACAGAGAGAGAGAGACAGAGACAGACAGAGATAGAGACAGAGACAGAGACAGAGAGACAGAGGCAGAGAGAGACAGAGGCAGAGAGAGACAGAGGCAGAGAGAGACAGAGGCAGAGAGACAGAGAGAGAAAAAAAAACGGTTGTCTTCCACATGCTCAAACAAGGAACAAAAATTCACCCTGAACTTGTCTGAACCTCTCTCATTGGAAGGAAGTGGAGGTTAAGAAGTGGCCCAGCCATTGAGCTGTTTAAGACTTATCAAAATACAAAGGCTGTGCGTGTGTGACTGTCATTTGGGAACTCAGAACATTGGGGTGGGTAGCAAGAAATCCCGCCACCGGGATTAATTTAAGTATTTAATTGAATACTACCACATGTGTTAGTTTGTTTCTACCATAAGAATAGGCTATCCTGATAAAGGTTAAACAAGGTACTCATGGGTACAACAGGAGTTAATTGTATTACTGTGTTCCTTTGGCAGAATAGTAATAATAGTTTTTCCCTTAGGCCTATGACCCAACTAGTCAGTTTTTTTGCCATTTTAGCAGTGTCAAGTATGGGCCCATCTCACGGTGTGGGCCTTAAATCCCATCAGAGAGTGGTTGATTACTCCTGTAACATTTGTGTGCTATTGTATCAATCTGTTTTACAGATAGGTCACTGCTGTAGGTCACAGTGTTTGTAGCTAGGTAATATCGATGATTGCCTTTCACCTCCAGTAGCATGGTGAGTACCTTCCTGTAACACAAACACTAGTCATGGGTGTGAAAGTTCTTGTTAGCTACCAGCTTGCCTTTTCTCTGCGTTCAGTGAGATATTTACATGTGTCTTCATCCAAAGTGCCTTGCCATCAAGTGGTGGAGAGTAACCAGCAGGATAATCTTATGGGGACATTTTCTTTGATTTGAGAGTCCTTGAGAGACTCTAGCTTGTATCAACTTGACCTGAAAAGCTATCCAACACAAGAGTAATCCAAGGCAGTAATCTAAAATGAGCAGCTCGTACAACCAACACAGTCCGGTTTTGTTTCTTATGTGTATGTGGTTTCAAGGTTGATCAGTTTGCACTGGACAACCAACTAGGGGCCTCATCCCTGAGAGAGGCTAATTCTTTTTCTTCAAGGAGTCAATAGTTGACTGTAGAGTTTTGTCTAAGTGTGGGACCCCATGAAATTTACTCCATTCCATGATTGCATGCTGCTGATATATTCTTCCAGTCTTGTTTAAGCAGCCATTTCTAGGAGACTTTTCACAGACTTCCTATTATCCTGGTTCCTCCCCATCTTCCATAACATTCCCTGAGCCATCTATGCCTGAGCTGTGATATAGTTGTGTCCCTTGAGACTGGGTAGGCCATATATATGTACGTGTATGTGTATTAATGACATGGGCTCCTACATATAACCTAGAGGCTATCTGCAATGTGTGTGTGTGTGTGTGTGTGTGTGTGTGTGTGTGTGTGTGTGTGCGCGCACACACACATATGCTCATGCACACACATATACATACGTATAACAAATATAATCAAAGAAAAGGAGACTTTCAACTTGAGAACGGAGAGGCAGAGGAGGGATTTGGAGGATGACTATTTGGAAGGGAATAGAGGAGGAAAGGAAGATGAATGGTAACATAATTCTATTTCAATTAAAAACATTTTAAAAGGATACTTCACCCCCCCAAGCCTCTCCCTGAAGCTGAAATAGACCCAGCAGTAATATTTGTAGGAAAGATCAGCCTTCCCATTCTACTCCTGTGGTCACCAATGTCACAAAACTGTGTCATAACCTGACCTAACTGTCCACCAAGACAAATGCGATACTGGGTCAGATGGACCAAGACCCATATTACTATGGGATGGATGCCTAAAGGGTGGACTGTGGTTCAAAACTACTGCAATGATGTTGGCTGGTATGAAACCAATACATTGGGCCATGATTCTCCACCTGATTCCAGAGCTATTCCAGTCTTCAACTCTGGGCACGGGCCTGGGGATAGAGACCATTAGGATATGTGTCCAGGTCAGGTTTTACTATCCAGCCCTAAGTTCCAAAATAAAATCCTGTGCTAACTCAGACACATTTTACACTCGACACATGGAATATTGTTCCACGACAAGCTGCTCAGGTTGGGATAGTGTGGGTGGAGATAATCACTTGCCCACCAAGGTTAATGGATGCGAAGTGTGGTCACACGTGAGTCTCACAAATACAGAGAAAGACCTACAGTTTGTTAGAAAGGATGCCCCAGCTACACCCCAGGGCTGGCATGATATTACTCAAACCTTGAATGTGTCCCACCATTGCACACATCTTTGCATGATGGTCGGCCAAGTCCAGAGGCTCCCTATAATTTCAAATGTTCTGTGCCCTTTTGCTTTGGTGTTTCTCTTTCCAGGGTTAAAATAACTGAGCTTTACACAAACTCTGTGGTACTTTGAATGAGAATGGTCTCTATAATCTCTATGTTTAAATGTTTGGTCCCCAGTTAGTAGAAACATTAGGAGGTGTGGCCTTGTTGGAGGACGTATGTCATGGGGGTGGCAGGGTTGGGGTTGAGGCCATTCCCATGTGCTTCCTTCCTCTTGCTTTCACGTTGACATCTGAACTCTCGGCTGTCCCTGCTACCATGTCATTGACTCTAAACCTCTGGGACCATAAACCCAATTAAGCACATAAGAAGATCCTGTGGTCATAATGCCTTACCCTAGCAATAGAAAAGTAATAAATATCCTGTAATTCACTTCTAAACCACAGTGTAATCAATCCACATTTATTGTGATTTACTGGTGTATTTGGACTTCCTCTTACCACATAATTTGTGTTTTTGTTTTCTTCTTTCATGGTCTTCTTTAAATATATTTTGATTCCTGTCGGGCAGTTATCTTTTATAATTTTAATTTTCTTTCTGTTATTAAACTTCAGTATAAGCTGCTATTACTTTGGTGACCCACTTTAGCATGTTAAGATAGAAAGCTATCCACAAAAAAATTCTGAGAAAACGTGTAGTTAGTGCTTTTATTTATAGTTTTTAAATTGACTGTAGTATACTCGGACATGTTGACAACACTTTGACAACTTCAGATCTTGTCCTTATTGCTTCATTTGTAACTATTTGAAAAAACAAACAAACAAACAAAACCTTCTCGAGGGTCTGGAGAGAGGACGCATGACTAAGAGCACTTACTGCTATTACAGAGGACCTGAGCCCGGTGCCTGCAATTCTCCTGGAAGGCCCACAGCCACCTAGAACCCCAGCTTCAGAAGGATTTGATCTCTCTGGCCTCTGCGGGAATCCATACTCACATGTGCACATCAACCCCCCTCCCCACCCACACCCACACACATCACTGAAAACAATAAAAAGTGGTTACAGGGAAGTGGCTGAGTGGTTAAGGAACTTGTTCTTGCAAAGACCTGGTTTTGGTTCCAAGCACTCAAATGGCAGCTCACAACTGTCTGTAGCTCCAACCTCAAGAGGATCCATGCCCTCTTCTAACCTTTGCAGGTACCAGGCACATGCATAGTGAGCGCACTCACACACACACACACACACCACACACACCATACACACACACACCACACATACACACACCACACACACACACATACACACATATACACACACATACACACACATACACACACACATACACACACACATACACACACATACACACACATACATACCCACACCACACACACACATACATACACACATACACATATACACACACATACATACACACACACATACACATACACACACACACGCACACAGACTAAACAATCACACCACTCACACAAAACAAAGCAATAAATCTAAAAACAACAAACGTTGTTTAAATCAAGGCATTCGTGAATGATAGCTCATAATGTTTGCCAGTTTATTATATTTACTTTTGTGCTCACTGTATTTTCTAAGGCCCTTTATCTCCAGCCACACCAGCCTGTGTGCAGCTAGACTTCCTCTCTCCTTAGCATCCACTTCTTTTCTTGACAAAGAAAACTTTTAGTGACTACATATATATATATATATATATATATATATATATATATATTTTACATTCTATGTTTCTCGATTTCTCTTAACTTGGTCTCGACCTTGCATGTTTTACATATAATTGATTTACTTTCCCTCACTCCTTCTCAGATATATTGTTTCTCCTGATTGAAAGAATGCTGTTGGCCTAATTTTATCTCTGAAACTAAATCCTGTACTTTTCCTGATAACCTTTAAGCATGTCACCTGGTCTTATTTGCTGTTACTTTTTTCCAAAAGAGAAATTATTTTTATTTATACAGTTTTATACAGAGTTTACACCTAATCTTTGAGTGATAGTCTAAATTGGAGAAGGGTTAGTTAAAATTATTGCCCATTCTGGTAGTTTGAATGAAAATGGGTCCCGTAGGGTCACAGGTTTGAATACTTAGCCACTGGAGAGTGAAACTATTGGGACCAATTAGGACACATGGCCTTCTTGGAGTCGGCGTGTAGCTAGGGGTGAGTCTTGAGTTTTCAAAATCCCACAGTAGACTTAACTTCTCCCTCTCCCTCTCCCTCCCCGTTCCCTTCTCCCTCTCCCTCTCCCCCTCTCTCCTCTCCACTTCTTCCCTTCCCCTCCCTTTCCCCCTCCTCTCTCTCTCTCTCTCTCTCTCTCTCTCTCTCTCTCTCTCTCTCTCTCTCTCTCTCTCTCCTTGTTTTCTGTTACTAGGACGTAAAGATCTAAGCTACTGCTCCAGCACCACGTCTCTCCTCTCTGCTTCCTGCCGTGGTGATCATGGGCTAGCCCTCCAAAATCATAAGCAAGCCCCCACATACCTTCTTTCTCTTGTATAGCTTGCCCTGGTCTTGGTGCCTCTTCACAGCAATAGAACAGTAACTGAGGCACCCACATACTTGTTCTATGGTATTCCTTCCATCTTCTCTGCCTCCCTTGGTCATTGACTACATTGACTATCAGAGAATCTAACTTAGTCTTTCATGTTTCATGACTGCATTTTCAAAAATATTCTCCTCGCCTGTGCTGAATGGTTGAGGCCATTCAATCATGTTTCACACCTGCATATTTCCTGACTATATCCACCCTCAAATCTGTCTACTGTGCTGCAGTTTTCTTTTATGATCCACATTTTTATTTCCAAGATAGCTGATTGCATCGTTTCCATATCTACCTATTTATTATTTTAGTGCAGTCTAGGTTTGTGTAATACTTTCTTTTTTTCTAATAATCCTTTCAAAGATTTC